>NC_051161.1:127132694-127272693 GCF_013339745.2 Dermacentor silvarum | reverse complement strand
TGCTCCTTTGCGTAAAACAGCACGTGACTTCCACCAGCACGTGACTTCCACCAAACCCAGGAGAGGCCGGGGCCTCTCCTGGGTTTCCTTCCTCCATGCCCGTTTCTCAGCGTTCGCACGCACCGACGCGTCATACATTTCGGAGGCCACGCCCAGGCTTCACGGCGTCGTCGCTAGATGGCGTTGAGTGTTCTTAGGCACACGCGAAAGCGGAGTCCCGCTGCAGTACCCACCTCATACATAACTCGTTTCGACGGTGGCAATAACTTGTGCCAATATACTGATAAGACGCTAACGCATTGCCTTCCGCAGTCATCGCGAGATGGTTTCTGCAGCTTTCTTTTTCTATCTACGTAAACCTGAATTTTTTTATGCAGTCGTATTTAATTTTTCGCTGAGTGGCCGATCACTCTCGTGGAAGTAGACTGGGCTTGAATCTTTGATTCTTAAGTATTTTTCTAGTTTTACGTCACAGTTGTGGTGACAGTTAGAAATACGGTTCAACGCACTGTGATCATAAGGATTCTCCAAGCACCCACCGCGACGCTTTTCAAGCATGCAGTGAGCTTCTGCGCAGCCGGTGCAAACAGGGTCTGGAAATGAACTTGGGCGTTCTGTCAGATCATTTAAAAGGGATGTCTGAAGGCTTAGTGGTCATCTGGCTACAATGTCAACCAGGATAGGGTGGCTAGAAGGGGAGGTGTGAATACCGGCGGCGCAAGCGTGACCCCTCAGCGCACCGATGCCGCAGGGCGGCGCTGTTGACCGAGGCGCGGGAAGGCACGCAACCGAAATGAGCGCATCGCCAGCCTCGGGTATCGCGCGTTGTCTGCGAGCGTCATGGAATATACGTCTTTATCCATGAAATCAACGTTTTATCAGCCCACATCACTACTCCTGTGAGATTTTATGGGCCCAGTTCGCATTGCGTCGATAGATTCAAACGCGTTTTTTTTTTTTTTTTGTCCTCCAGATCAGAATCATAGGGGCTGGGGGCTCTGGAATAATTTCGACCACTTCGGGTTCTTTAACGCGCACTCACACCTTACGGCACACAGGTGCCTTGCACTTCGACTCCCTCAAAATGCGACCGTCGTCCTCGAGGTCAGCAGTAATCACCCTATGCGTGCCGTACGTACGACCTGTAAACTGCAGTCATTACCCGATTACTTCTCGACGTACAAACCACTTTGTGCCAGCGCTTGAAGACGTGTAGCATGTCCTTTCGACGCTCAAATAAGCAATTTACTATGATTTCAGACAGCAACAGATCTGGTCATAAAATAGTTTATTTAAGTGAGGAAAACAACTATGGGAAAATTTGATCTACAACACGCAATATTTCAGTGCTTTTAGTTTATTCTCAGTGCCCTGCTGAATGACACCTTTAAGCAAAAAATGAATCCTTGTTACGCAATAAAAACGTACAACTGATGCTGTCAGGGCAGCAGAATGCTCTAGGCAACCAATTTTGGCACATCACCAATTGATCGACTGCATAAACTTTGCCACAGCTTTGGCATGCAAACGAGTGAGTTTGTTTTCAATAAGGGCATTAATTGACCAGCTTGTAGAATGGTTCTGATAGACTGATAGATATAAAAGGCCCCCAAAGTCCCTTCTGTTTGTTCTTTAGATTCCACAACGGTTTCGTTGTGAAGCTGCCCAGCCAAGTAGATGCTACAGCTGGCAATTGTCCTTCTCCAATGAAGAACACTACCATTTTGGTTAACACAACAGGCGCAGCATTTCGTTCAATGCAAACTCTGCAGTCCAGTAACGAGCAATGTTTTGTTTAAACTTTTGCAGTGACCACAGTTCCAAAGGTCGCTTAAGCTCGATAATGAACAATTCTTCTGCGACTGGACTGGGCATTCCATCCCGCTGTATATTTACAGCCTCCACGTCTGCCGGTGGGCATGCATTCCCCCGTCTTGTCAATAGACAAGCGCCGCTTCTCTTGTAAGATAATAATAATAATAATACTTTATTCGTACTCAGAGAGTCGAATATGTAGTCCAGGCATACAGGGTCATAGTAGGCGGAACTGCCTATACCGGAGTGGTTTGCGTCCCGAACCTGGAACCCGTGGAGCGTGTGAGACATCTCTTCTTTTTCTTTCTTTCGTCAGAGTCCTGCTAATGTATTTTGGCAAGTTCGGAAGTACTGTGGGCACGGCATCTTCTGAGAGGGCAGGAATGTGACGTGGTATCAAGACTGCAGTTCCATTAATAAAGTCGCGAACGATAAACCTAAGGAAACAAAAAAAAAAAAAAGGCGGTGGTGATCAGATTGAGCTAGCGTGAAAGGCCTCGTGAATAATACTAGGATGGCAATTGGCAATGCCACGACGACGCTGTGCAACACGCTATGTATCGCGAGAAACACCACAAACAAGGCGACGAGACCAAAACTGACGGCGAAGGCACGGAGGCGAGGCGAGACCGGCAGGCCGGCGCGGCTATGCTTCCCGCGCCGCGAGCGGTAGCGCCATATTTCCCCTGGTGGCATCGGTGCGCAAGGGGGTCACGCGCGCCTGCAGGAAAGCGCCGCCGGTATTCACACCTCCCCTTCTAGCCACCCTAACCAGGACAACTGCTAGCCACACTCAAAAGGCCCCGACTTGCACTGCCCTTTGAATTTTCCACACGCTGCGCAAGCCAAAATCATTCCATGGTGATGCTTTCGAGAAAGTCTGGTTGGAGCAGTTGCTAGATTGAACTATTGACGTGACCGCAACCTGTACTGCACAACATCTACTTCGTGGCTCCGCAACGTCTTTATCAGTCACCAGAACTGGGCGCGACTTGGTTTGAAACTATATGGAGCTTCCTTGGCGACCTGGCAGGAGTATATGGTAGGCGAATGCGCGACACCTAGGGCAGTTTAGAACGATATAAATGACCAGAAGAAGCCTTCAACTCCAGTAGTCACGTGCCTACTCAAAAAGAATAGAAACAGGTCATCAACATTGTCGACTCAGTCACAAATAACAAAAGCGGTGAATACACGTCGCAATATTGTATATGCAATTTCGGGAGGTTAAATAAAAGCGCTGGCAGGAAACTTTCTCGTACTTTGTCCTGCGTGGAAGGATTGCTATGCTAGCAATGATTTACTGCTCCACGAAACATCTTTGAGAGCGCTGACAGAGGGCTGGTTTCGCATGAAATGGATACAATGGCTTTAAGCGCTCGTTCATATACTTGTGGCTCAGCTAACGTTAGCCAAGCTGCTCGTTATGACATAGGTATGACAATCGAATACCGTAGGTCTTGAAATTGTATCTTGCACCGTGTTTCTTTTATTCTATCTTTTTGCTGGAGAGCTGCGCTAACGTTAGCTGGGACGCCCTACAGAAACATGGCGTGAGGGATGTTAACCCTAAACGTTGACTGATACTTTTTTGCGCGCTGCTTCACGTAGCGTCCGAGGTGACCTGGATTGACGTCTTGTTCGTGAATTGCAATCACTGCAAAGTCCTGAAAAAAAGAGGAGGTGAGTACACATATACTTCTACCAATGTCAGCGCAGCTGGCAACCTAGGTTGATTGCACTGAACCGCTCAACATTTTGCATGTGGTTAGATATAATACTCCAGTTCGACAGATTCATGTGTAGAAGGTGAGATAGAGGAATAGGCCATGCGTGCAGTCTTTTAATATATCGACGTCCCTGTGTCAACCTAATGTGCTGCACTGAGACCGATACACCAGTTCAGAGTGTGCCTCTGTATAAACAATTGCTGTAATAGGAGAATGCCTCCGCTTGAACCACATAACTGCTCTTGTACCAATCAAGTGGCAGATGTGCACATTTACTTTAAGCAGGCTTCATTTTCGAGTGGTAGTTTCAGCGTAACGTCAGGCACTAATGGATAGCGACAACACGACGACCCTGCATGAGGTGGCATAGCCAGAATTTTTGGGGGGAGGTGGCACTCACTAGACCGGGGACGGGAAAGCGACGGAGGGGGGGGGGGGGGAGAGGCTTGGCAGGCCGCATACCAAGCCAAAAGGTTGAAGGGGCGGGGGGGGGGGAGGGGGAGTGTGAGGCACGTGGCCATGGTGTGCCCCCCTCCTTCCACCCCTGTCTACGCCACTTATTTCATGTCTGAAGTTAAGCTAAGATTAAACATCGTTATGTAAGTTTGCCCGGTATTATTTTGTCCGTTATAAACCCCTTCCGAACCTTCGTACAAGAGTGTACTAAACCGCGGTACCTGCTAGAAGATGCTTCGTCGCATACGCTGCACGCCGGCAGAAACGTCCCCCGCGCGTAATTGTCCTGGATGCCGGTTCAATAAAAAGACCCTAAAAGTAAAACGTGTTTCGACTTCTTTGCTGCTTGGCTAGAAGCCCCCGTTTCAGAAATTTCCTCCAGGCGAATCGCGCTAATTTGGCCTTGGAACATAGTCTCATAGACACACACTGCCAGTTTTTGCCAGCAGCTTCAGCTTCGAGCGAACTTTCTAAGTCTTGAGTGGAGACGGGACATGCCGGGCCTCCTGCGCGTAGCGAGGTCCCGAAAGCGACATAACCTAATCGAGACAGCGGGCACTAGAAGGAGATTATAATGTTATGGGGAAAGTCGGAAGAGAGGGGCGACCTGGAGGAAACCTGCGCAAGGACGAGGAAAAAGCATTTCGCATATCGTTAGCATGTGTGAGATGCCCATGCGTACTAAGCCTTAAAAAATAAATAAAGGGTCAACCAAGTATTGACGCTAAAACGACAAGGTCGACGTACATGCTGGTTCAAATGATTCGACAAATAAATATAGACTATTTCTTCTATTCGATTTTTCATGTTCATTATTCCCTCATGTCATACCTTATTCGTATCGTATCTTACGCGCAGATTCTTTTTTTTTTTTTTTTACCAAGAGGCCACGTGGGCCGATCCCGGAGAATGTATAGTCTGTGGTGCAATGTGGTAATGTTTCGACTATATTGGCACTAATTAAGACCGTGCAGTTCATTTGATCTAATACGTGACTAATTCTCGCTTCTTGCAGGCTCCGTCGTAGTCGCCTTCCAGACACCATTTCGTCGCGCCAGCCCAGCTTAGTCCAAACAAACTCAGTCCATTTCTCAGATGTGTGCCGTATGGCGGCTTTTCCTCAGCATCTCTACATCTGCGGCGGTGCACCCTTTACAGGGGCATCACAATGTTGGTAGTTAGCGAGTATATTGGCGCTAAATACGCCAGCACAGATCATTTTACCTACTACGCGACAAGTTCTAGCTTCTCATCTCGTCGAGAACTGCATTTTGGTACATTTTTCGACTCAGTACGACACTCTGGAGGTGCGAAAAGGTCGGTTTTTTTTCTGTAAGTGGTAAACAAGATACCCATACACAGATACACCAAACCCGTCTGTAGTCAGATAAAAAGACCTTGACTTCAATACATGTTTCGCAGGAACTAGGTCTCATGCACATGCGTGCCACACCAGATGCGTGCCACACCAGATAGAACTGTGGGAAAAGAGAAAACCTGGTTGTTAAACGATGTGAAGTGTGAAACCGCTATCATAATAGTACAATTATGATTGGTTGACTCTTTTTAACACACTAAAACAACAGTGGGGCTATGAAAAATCACGTAGAGGGGAGGGCTGAGGATCAGTTTTCACCACCTCTATTTTCCAAGGATTCATTTACTCTCCTTTCATCGAATTCTTATCATCCTTGGCCCAAATTGCCGATATGGGGATAGTACGGGGTTCTGCTTCATGCCAATCAGTAACTCAGGGCAAAAACAATATAGAAAGCATTAGAATCGTTTGAAAATATGGCAGTTTGAGTACTTGAACGTGTACTTAAATCTAAGTATGCGAGAGTCTGTGCATGCTATGTTTATGTTGAGTCGGTTGAGATCTGGGAGGGGAGGAAGACTGCGGGAGTAAGGTGGTTACAGTCTTCAAGACCCTCGCCTCCCCCCCTCCCCCTCCCCTTACATTTCTGTGCGTCAGTGGACCGGAATTAGTTTGCATACCATGATACTACAACCGCAAAGGTACGGGAAGGGATGGCAACAAGCGCTTGTATTCGCCCCTTCTTCTCGGTTTGTACTTCGTTGTACGATAGCACATACAGACCAACAATTCCGCCTACATTTCCTTCCTTTTTTTTTCTACAGTTGCCGACACACAGTGTTCCCTGTGGGTGCGCCCGGCGTCTCTGCGGCGAGGCGTGCCTCAGTACTGCCATTTCGTGTACGACCTGCTCTGCGGTTCTTCTCCGAAGTACTGGATATCGGACGCCGGGTGCCTCTATGAAGACTCCAAGGTGGCCTACTGATAATCCAACGGCATCGATAAGTGGCCAACCGCCGCGGAGGAGCTGAATGGCGACGACGAGACTTTTGCCAACTGCTACGTGAACTTGGCTACGGGTTCTAAAGACAGCCTTGGAATTTCTTTAAGTCCCAGTGCGTTGCATATTTCTGTGCGATCGCGGGCTATCACGCGCACTAGGGAGTGCGCTTTCGTATGGCAACTACGTGTATTCCTGTTATTGCATTGCAAATAAAGCCCAAATCCATTGAGAATATGAGGCTTCACGTCCTATAAGAACGCATGGATTACGGGGGACGCCAATGTGGGGGGCTGTGGATCAATTGCGACCACCTGAGGCTCTTGCACCTAAGTTTATGCACACGTTCACTTGTTTGCATTCCACCTCCATGAGAACGCGGCCGCCGCGGCCGAGAATCGACCTCACGACCTCGAACAGCCCAAAGCTATATAAATGTAAGAACGATTGCTAGGTGGCAATGAAGAAAAGTGAAAATGTATTGAATGGCTCGCGGGTCCCCTCAGTCCCCAGTTGTTGAGGAGCACCTGACCAAGGCGGTGGTCAGACCTGCGACGCGGCAGAGGGTGCTAAGAATCTCTGGGTCCGGTCAGGCCGCCACTGGAAACTGAACCTGGAAACGTTCAACACGGGCACCCTCACGAGTGAGGGTAGCTTAACAGTGCTGTTTGAAGAATTATCAGGCATTGCCTGGGACATTATTGGACTTAGTGAGGTTAGAAGAACTGGTGAGGCTTGTACAGTGCTGACTAACGGCCACGTTCTCTGCTACAGAGGTCTTCCAGGTAGGAGAGAATTCGGGGTATGATTTCTAGTACATAAGGACATAGCAGGCAACATTGATGAATTCTACAGCATTATTTCGTCGTTATAAATCTGAATAGGAGGTATAGAATTAAGGTAGTACAAGCCTACGCCCCAAACTCCAGTCACGATGATGAAGAAATAGAACAGTTATGTGAAGATGTTGAATCAGCGATGAGAAAGGTGCAAACTCAGTATACTGTACTTATAGGCGACTTCAATGCAAAACTGGGGAAAAATCAGGCTGGTGAGCAAGCAATTGGCAACTACGCATTGATTCTAGGAACTCTAGAGGAGAGATGTTGGTAGACTTCGTGGAAAGGAATGGGCTCCGAATAATGAATACCTTCTTCAGGAAGCGCAGCAAGAGCAAGTGGACCTAGAAAATATCTAATGAAGAAACAAGGAATGAAATAGATTTCATACTCTCTTCCGATCCCAGCATCGTGCAGGATGTAGAAGTGTTAGGTAGAGTAAAGTGCAGTGACCATAGGTTAGTGAGGGCTAGGATTTCTCTTAATTTGAAGAGAGAAAGAGTAAAATTAGCCAAGAAGAAACCGGCCAACCTAGACGCAGTAATGATAAAAGCAGACCAATTTAGGCTGGTGCTCGCAACCAAATATGCAGCTTTAGAACAGGAAGATAACGACAACATAGAGGCAATAAATGAAACCATAACTATAGGCTGATCTCAGAAGCAGCAATTGAAGTGGGAGGTAAGGCACCAAGGCAACCAGTAGGTAAGCTCTCCCAAGTAACAAAGGACCTAATAAAAAAACGGCAAGACATGAAACTATCAAACTCAAGAGATCAGATAGAATTCGCTGAACTGTCGAAACTGATCAACAAGAAGAAAGTAAGGGATATCCGAAATTACAATGTGGAAAACGTTGAGGAAGCAGTAAAATATGGACGCGGCATGAAATCAGTGAGAACAAAACTTGGCATAGGACAAGGAAAAATGTGTGCACTGAAAGATAAGCACGGTAATATTATCAGCAATTTCGATGGCCTAGTAAAAGCATCAGAAGAATTCTATACTGATCAGTACAGGGCCCAGAGGAGCCAAGCTACCTTCATTCGAAGTAGTGATGAACAGGATACAGAGGTTCCTTCTATAACTAGCGATGAAGTTAGAAGGGCCTTGCAAAACATGACCAGGGGAAAAGCTGCCGGAGAAGATGGAATAACAGTCGATTTAATCAAAGATGAAGAAGATGTCATGCTTGAAAAGCTTGCGGCCCCTTATACGCAATGCCTCACGACTTCAAGTCTACCAGAAAGCTGGAAGAACACCAACATTATACTCATTAATAAGAAGGGAGACGTTAAAAAGTAAAAAAAATCATAGACCCATTAGCTTGCTTTCAGTATTGTATAAAGTATGTGCCATGATAACTTCCAATAGAATCAGGGCAACACATGACTTCCGCCAACCAAGAGAACAAGGCTGACTTTAGGAAGGGATATTCTACGATTGATCATATCCATGTCATCAATCAGGTAATCGAGAAATGTGCGGAGTAGAATCAAGCTCTCTAATGGCTGACATAGATTATGAAAAGAATGAGAAGAAACGGAACCAAGGGGCCCGATTTTTATTAATCATAACATATATATATATATATATATATATATATATATATATATATATATATATAGAAACTTTATTTGGTTGGAAAATATTTGAAGTATAGCGGTGGTCGGAGCCCCTCAGTCCAGGGCCCCACTGGCCTCTGCCGCCTGCCTGACCTGGCTAATTAAGGACTTTTGTCCTGCCAAGTCGGAACGGGCGAGCTGTGCCTCCCACTGCTCCATTGAGATATTATTAGTGGGCCTATGAGGGTGCTTACTACACTCCCAGGTCACATGTATTAGTGTAGGTATGCCACCGCACCAAGGGCATGTGGCCCTATAGCGGGTGGGATACATGGCATTTAGCAGTTTTAGATGGGGGAATACCCCGGTCTGTATTTTGCGCCAATCGGCGGCCTCTTCCCCGCTAAGTTGTGGGTGAGGCGGCGGGTATTTTCTGCGGACTCCGCGCTGATGAGCAAGGATGTCTTTTGCATTTAAATTGATGGGATTTTGTGAGGGATAGTGTGAGGGGTTGGGGTTCGAAGAGGACGCCATCGCTCGGTTAGTAGACGCTCGAGCTAAAGCGTTAGCCTGTTCGTTCCCCTGTACCCCCGAATGTCCCGGGCACCAGAGTAGGCGATGGCGGTGGTTGAACGATTTGGGGATTATCGCGAGGCTAGCCGCAGTCACGTGCCCCTTAAGAAACATGCAACATGTCTCCCGGGAGTCAGTGACCACGACTGAGTCCCTTTCCGAACGCTCCGCGTGAGCGAGCGCGATCGCCACTGCTAACATTTCGGCTGAGGTGGGGGAGCCCGCCGTGGTCGACGCGGTAATTTGCTGCTGGCTGATCGCGTTCACGACTGCCAGGGCGTACCTCCTTTGGTAGCGCTGCCCGGTAGCCTCTGCATACGCAGCTGCGTCCGTGTAGTACGTATTGTACCTAGCGTTATTGGAGTACATCGATTGAATATGTTGTGCGCGTGCTTTGCGCCTTTCCTTGTTGTACTCGGGATGCATATTCTTGGGAATTGGAGCTACTGTAATTTTGGATCTCACCGAAGGAGGGAGAGGTATGGCCTCTTCGGTGAGATGAATCGGGTATGCTGGGATATTAAGTCGTGCCAATATTGCCCTACCAGTTTTTGTGAAGCTGAGGCGCTCCCTCTGTCGCATCAGAGTGGCCTGCCTCAGTTCGTCGAAAGTTGTGTACTCCCAAAGCTAGCATGCGCTCCGTGGAGGTAGATTTAGGCAGGCCCAGAGCCGCCTTGAAAGCTGTTCGAATTATCGTGTTGGCCTGCCTCTCCTCTTCCCTGTTCAGGATTTGGTAGGGCAAGCCATATGTGATTCGACTAATCACTAAGGCCTGTACGAGCCTTAGGGTATCGATTTCTCGCATTCCCGCCTTTCTATACGTCACTCGACGTATCATTTGGGCTATGTTGTGGGTTGCGGATTTGATGGTTTTGAGCGTCTGTGCTGCTCTCCCGTCGCTCTGAAGCCACAAACCCAGGACTCGCATCGTAGGTACCTCTCGGACCTTTTGGCCCTCAACCACAATGTTAATCGACCCTCTGGATTTGTAGCCTTTCGCGTGTATCCGGATGACCTCGGATTTTTCGGGCGCGCACTTCAGCCCGCTCGTTCGGGAAAATTTCTCCACCGCTAATACCGCGGTTTGGAGCGTGTATTCTTTTTCCCCTAGGGAACCTCTGCTCGCCCACAGCGTGATATCGTCAGCGTAAAGCGTGCAACCTAGGTCGGGTATCCGATCGAGATCGCGCGCGAGGCGACACATCGCCATGTTGAAGAGCAGAGGAGATATTATCGCTCCTTGAGGGGTTCCTTTGCTCGGCATTTTAAATATCTGCGATGTGATTTGGCCAATACTGATGCTGGCCTCGCGGTTGGAAAGAAATGCCCTAATGTAATTGTAGGTGCGCTCACCACAACCCGAACGTTCGAGTTCCTCGAGTATTGCGCCGTGAGAGACATTGTCGAAGGCTCCTTTGAGGTCTAGTGCTAGGACTAGTCTCTCGTCACCGTACGGAATATTGGTTAGAATCTCGTCCCTTAGTAGGAGGAACGCGTCTTGACACGATAAACCTGTGCGAAATCCTATCATGGAGTCTGGGAACCAGCTCCGCTCTTCCAGGTATCGCTGTAGTCTGCTGTGGATCACCCTCTCATAGAGCTTACCGAGGCAGGACGTGAGCGATACCGGCCGGAGGGTATCAATCGAGGGATTCTTTTTCGGTTTGGGGATCATGATTATTTTAGCCAATTTCCATTCTTGGGGCAAATCTCCCTTGGCCCAGTACTCGCTATTGAAAACCTTTGTTATTTTCGCTAGGCCCACCGAATCCATGTTTCGAATCATTGAATTTGTGATTGTGTCTGGGCCCGGTGCCGAGTTTTTAACTGCGGCTTGCGCCGCTTCGTACACTTCCGCGTACGTTATTTCTTCGTCTAATTTAGGGTTGGCCTCTCCCGCGTATGGTCTCGCCGTGTAGGGTGATGCCGTCGCGGGTGAGGGTCCTATGTATTTGTTCTGAAGGACGTCGACTAGTTCTTGATCTGTACCCTCGAAATTGTCTGCTATAATTTGGAGCTTCTTGTTATTCTCAGTACGTGTGCTCATTGGGTCTAGCATACTCCGGAGTATTCGCCACGTACTGGCCGTTCCCAGTGTCCCAGATAGGTTTCCGCAGAAGGTCGCCCACTCGTTTTTAGCTAGCTCGTTGGCGTGGCCTTGGGCTTGCTCTGCCAATAGAGCGATGCGTTGTCTTAGGTGTTTGTTTAGGCGCTGTCTTTTCCACCTCTTCACGAGTTTCCGCCTCTCTTCCCATAAGCTGACTAGGTGAGAGTCTATCACCGGCGCCTCCGCTGTGCGCTCTATGGCATTGGTGGTGTCCCCGTGCACTTGTTGAAGGAATTTAGTCCATTCCCGCATGTTGGTCGGGGCGGTATCTGAATCCTCCTGTGCCCTCTGGAGTTTTCTATAACGAGGCCAATCGGTTAGCTTGGTGGTTCCTATTGTTCTACGTATGATGGGTGTGGAGAGCGCTATTCTGATTATGTCATGATCGCTTCCCAGGTTTTCGTCGAGGGAAACCCATTGTACGTCTCTGACATTAATTGTATATGCACGGTCGGGCGCCGTGTCTCTGCTCACGCTGTTACCCGTGCGCGTCGGTTTGCCAATTTGATTGATTGCCGGTAAGCACAAGGCTGTGGCGGTACGCTCGAGTAGGAACCCTTTGGGCGATGTTTTCGCGTATCCCCATAGTATATGGGGCGCGTTAAAGTCCCCCACTATCACCGCCTTATCCCTGGTGCCCGTTAAATCTTTTGTTGCCGAGAGAATTTGTGGTAGATCGTCCCCTTTGCTTTTGGGAGGACTGTACAAGTTTGTGATTATTGTGTGTGCTTTACTTCGTTTCTTTGGCATCAGACTGATAACTATGGAATGAGTATCTCCCTCAATTTGTGGAAGTGTTAATAATTGAGCGTTTATAGACTTGCTCACCAGCGTGGCGACCTTCGAATTTTGGGGATCGCTCAGGGTGTAGTATCCCTGCATTTTGGCCGGCTTGGCTCCGACCTCCTGCAGACATATCACGTCCGGAGCGATTTCGAAGTTTTTGATAAACTGTCGGAGCGCTGCCGCTTTCCTGGAGAAGGAGCGGCAGTTCCATTGCCAGATCTCCAATTGTTCTGAATTTGTTATTCGTTGTGGTTTCCTAGTTTGATTAGCCATGTTGCCCAATCTTGTTTTATGCCCGTGACGTTTCCGCGTCCGAGCTATCAGATTCTGTTATGCAGTGGCTTATTTTAGCTTTTGCCGAACCCGCCCCAATCGCAATTGCGCGTTTTTTGGTCGGAACAGCCTTCGTGGCTGCCTTAAGTTGTTCTGCCACAAATACCTTATGTTTTTCAAAATCATTCGTGCATAGCTGCTGAAATTCCATTAGTTTTTGATTGACTAACGTCATCATGTCGTGCATGAATATTTTAGGTTTTCCGTTATCATTGTTTGGATTTGCACTGTTGTTGTCTGCTCGTTATTTGCGATTGAAGTTGTCGGAGACGGCGCGGAGCCCGAGGTTATGTCTGTCGCCGCGTTCGTTTCGGCTATTTCTTTAGTCTGACGCGGCGTTTCCAGCTGTTCTATTTTGTTATTTAGTCGCGCCTCTAACTCTGACATCTGCTTCTCTAGTGACTTTCGTTTGCGTTCTTCTTCTAAGAGCTGTTCTCTAAGGCGCGCGTTTTCCTTTTCCAATTTCTGAATGCGTTTATCATTTTCGCCAGTGTTTTGTTTTGGAGCAGTGGGAGAAACAATCCTCGCCCAGCTCACCTGCTGTTTTTTAGGCAGTGGCGAATTCGACCGCTGCGAAGCCCTGGAGCCTGAGGGGTCCCTTGAAGGGGTACTGCTCTTCGCTGTGCCTCTTTGTGACGATCTGGATCTCGATCGGCGTCGATAGAGGTCCTCCTCCTCCGTCGACTCGAACCAGCGCCCCGGTGCCTTTTTGGTCCTCTGTTCCGACCGCTCCCGCGATCGAGACTGGTGAGTCGTCTTCCCGCGCTTGGCGGCAATCAGTTTGTTCGGGCACCGACGGGTCTCGTGCCCCGCCTCCCTGCACACGGCGCACTTTACTTCACATTCATGTCCTTGTGGTGGTGGATTTTCGAGTCCGCAGCCCCGGCATATGTTCTTGGGGTTCGGACACACGTCCGAGCGGTGTCCCTCTTGCATGCACTCCAGGCACATTTGGACTGTAGGCCTGTACTCCGTACACCGCATTTCTACTCCATGTAGTACACGCATTTGGGGCGCGTGCCGCCCGAGAAGGTGAGGAGAGCGGTGTTTGAACTTCCAAGCATTCGGGCCCTTTCGATGGTCACTCCTTGGGTCCTTACTCGCAGGTGTTGCTGGAGATCTGCTGATTCGGTGTGTGCTGGAAATCCGTGCACCACCCCTTTGTAGCTATCATCTGGATCCGCTACGTACACGTTGAAGGGGTGTTGTTTGCCGCGCAGCTCCATGCATGTTATTCGACGAATGACGTCCGCCACTTCCAGTGAGGGTGTGGAGACGATGATGATATTCGTCCCCTCTCGGATTCGCAGTATGAAGTCCTCTCCGGTAATTTTTCATTGGTTCGGTCCGCTTCCTGGGATTATCGACCCGGTAGAGCGAATAATCGCTTGTGGTATTTCTGTTTTCAGGTATTCCTTGAGCATTAGTCCTTTGTGGGGTTTCAGTATTATTTTTATGTCATTCTTCGGTAATGGTGGTAGGGGCTTCCCCCTCGCCGGGCGCATGTTGCGACGACCAATGCCCGTTTCGCTGTTTTGCCCGTCTCCTTTCGCGCCGCCAGCTGATGGCCCTCCATTAATGTTATTCTTGGTGGAAGCCTTTTCCTTGTCATTGTGCTTGGCAGCCTCTCGCTGTCGCCGCGATAGAACTAACTGCCAGCCGTCCGTCGCCTGGTTGTGGGCGGCGATCCCCTGGCTTTTGCTAGTCCCCGCTTCGGAAATTCGTCTTGTGTCCCCGTTTTCGTCCGCGTTGTTATTCGGATGCGGGGGGGTTATTTGGAGATCCATATCTTCTGATGAAGTCATCTCCTACGCTCGGTAGGGGCGATCCGGGTATTAGCAAGTGGGGCGGTCGCTCACGCGTTAAGCCTATCAAGGCCTAACGGGGCTTCCGCCGCTTCGAATTTTCAAAGTCGCGCGGGATGACGAAATAATCACTCACGGACTTGAACTTGGTCTTGAAACGCAGCTTTGGTCGAGTGGAATCCGATGGGATACTCGAGGCAGGTGCACTTGACGAGCTTTCGGCTAAAACGTTGATAGTCGGCGGAGCCCATATGAATGAGCGCGTTCTGCCGGAACTTCGTCTTCGTCTCCTTAATCATAACATAATAAGCCAACAAACATTGACACCAAGAACAACATAGGGGAAATTACTTCCACACAATAATTGAATTAAAGAAATGATAAATTAATGGAAATGAAAACGGATGAAAAAACAACTGTCCGCAGGTGTGGAACGAACCCACGTCTTCGCATTACGCGTGCGATGCTCTCACCATTGAGCTACCGCGGAACTGTTTTCCCATCCGCTTTCTGAGGTATTTATGTTTTACAACTAGAACTAACTCTGGGAGTGTTAGCCAGTGCCACCACTCACAAGCCTAAGGGCGGATGTGGAACGTGCTTTCTGCCGCAGGCGTCACGAGCACGTGATCTTTTTGGGTGATGGCAACTGGTCAATAAACCTACATATGCTCCCTGAAGGCATCAATGTTGCCGGATTCGAGCCCTCGTTATGTGCGGTTGCCTAATATCGTGATTGCACATCAAGCGTCTGTAGTTGAGGCTATGCTCTCCGGACAAATCACAGCACACCCCTAATCGACAGCTTCCTTTTCCGGGCGTCTGCTGGGGAAAATCTGACCAGGGGAAAAGCTGCTGGAGAATATGGAATAACAGTTGATTTAATCAAAGTAGGAGAAGATATCATGCTTGAAAAGCTTGCGGCCCTTTATACGCCATGCCTCACAACTTCAAGTGTACCAGAGAGCTGGAAGAATGCCAACATTATACTCATCCATAAGAAGGGAGACGTTAATAGACCCACTTGCTTGCTTTCAGTATTGTATGAAATATTCACCAAGATAATTTCCAATAGAATCAGGGCAACACTTGAGCCAACTAAGAGAACAGGCTGGCTTCAGGAAGGGATATTCTACGATGGATCATATCCATGTCATCAATCAGGTAATCGAGAAATCTGCGGAGTACAATCAACCTCTCTATATGGCTTTCATAGATTAGGAAAAATCATTTGATTCAGTAGAGATACCAGTAGTCATAGAGACATTGCGTAATAAAGGAGTACAGGAGGCATACGTGAATATCTTGGCAAATCTCTACAAGGATTGCACAGCAACCTTGGTTCTCCACAAGAAAAGTAGAAAGTTACCTATCAAGAAAGGGGTCGGGCAAGGAGACACAATCTCTCCAATGCTATTCACTGCATGCCTAGAAGAAGTATTCAAGCTCTTACACTGGGAAAGCTTAGGAGTGAGGATCAACGGTGAATATCTCAGCAACCTCTGATTTGCTGATGACATTGTCGTATTCAGCAACAATGGAGACGAATTACAGCAAATGATTGAGGACCTTAACCGAGAAAGTGTAAGAGTGGGGTTGAAGATTAATATGCAGAAGACAAAGATAATGTTCAATAGCCTGGCAAAGGAAGCAAGAATTCAGGATCGCCAATCAGCCTCTACAGTCTCTAAGGAGTACGTTTATCTAGGTCAATTACTCACAGGGGACCCTGATCACGAGAAAGAAATTTACAGAAGAATAAAATTGGCTTGGAGTGCATACGGCAGACATTGCCAAATCCTGACTGGGAGCTTAATACTGTCGTTGAAAAGAAAAGTGCACGATCATTGCCTTCTACCGGTGCTAACATATGAGGCAGAAACTTGGAGGTTAACAAAGAAGCTCGAGAACAAGTTAAGGACCGCACTAAGAGCGATGGAACGAAAGTCTTAGGACTAACGTTAAGACACAGGAAGAGAGCGGTGTGGATCAGAGAACAAACGGGGATAGCCGATATTCTAGTTAACATTAAGCGGAAGAAATGGAGCTGGGCACGCCATGTAATGCGTAGGATGGATAACCGGTGCACCATTAGGGTTACAGAATGGATACCAAGAGAAGAGAAGCGCAGTCGAGGTCGGCAGAAAACCAGATGGGATGATGAAGTTAGGAAATTTGCAGGCGCAAGTTGGAATACGCTAGCGCAAGACAGGGGTAATTGGATATCGCAGGGAGAGGCCTTCGTCCTGCAGTGGACATAAAATATAGGCTGATGGTGATGAATTTTGCGTTCGCAAGTTGGCATGTTTAATGGACGGCACGCGACTTGGGCGCCATGAACGTACATTGAACGCATGAATTAAAAGGGTATAATTTTGTTTACAGAGTTGATTTTTACCATTGTCGTGCTCAGAACGTCATACGGCCCACCGTTGCCGGACGCCCTTCGATTTTCCTGGATGAATATGTGTGAGAGCACATTATCCAGAAGCATATCAAATGGTCGATATCACATGTAATTGGCTACGCACTTATGCATTTTCCCACGGACATCTAGGTCCTCATTCAGGGCCCCCAATAAACGCAATCACCACGTAGTGTTATAGACCATTCCTAAATCATAAAAAGCAGAGGGACAGTACTGTTTGTGTAGAATTGCATCACGTATGTCGTGCTCCAGTTGGGCTAGGTCATCAGTTGCTGACAACATTTTTTCTTATCCACATTAAGGAATGTATATCGTAAGTTTTTTTTTTCTTTCAGTGGCAAATTTCAGTCTCGTATTCATAATGCGTTCGTACGACCGACGCGCAGACTCTCGCTTGGCCGCGCGACGCGCTTCAAGATGAGCGGCTTCTTCTTCGGGTGTCGGTCGTCCCATGTCAAGGCTACATGTAGTCTCCACAGAGTCAACGAGAGCTCTGCCGCCGTCACTGCGGTTTGGAGCTTTATCTCCCCGGTGACGTCACGGCCAAGCTGCACCTCCACACTTCCCGGGGCGTGACTGGTCGAAACCTGCCGAGCCGCCGCCAGAGGCGCCTGCTGCAGCCACGGACACCGCGCGCGTTCGGCGCGAACGCTGGGAAACCGGGAAACGCGAACAGCGTCGGCAGCAGCTCTGCGCGTTGCCTCGTTGGTGCTGCTACAATTTCTTTCTTTCTCTTTCTCTCTCGCTCTCATTTTCTCCTTCTCTCTCCCGACCATAGCGGGCGCGCGCGCATGCTCTCCTTCCCTCCTTAACGTTCCATGTCAAGACAGCATGTGCACGGCAGAGAGAGGAGGCGGAGCTCACTCCGCTCCGCGAGGTGTTTGCAAGGCAACGCTCTCACTCGGCGACGGGGTTTCTTTGGATTCAGCAGATACATTACGCCCGGCTTAAATAGCTCCGCTATTAAAAAGGTGCTAACGCCGCAGTAAGACCTGGAATGGGCATGCCGCATGCTTGGACAATGTGATATATAGAACAAGCGAATCCATAACCAAACATCTAGCACGACTTAGGACGTTCGCGGAGTCCCCAGAGGTTCATTCGAAAACTCGACAAGTGGGATCCACACTGTACAACTTTATTATTCATTTTAAACAGCACCTAACAAACGGACAAGGAAGAACACAGGACGAGCGCTGATTCTGTGCTCTTCTTTGTCCGTGATTTTTGGCACTGTTAGAAGAGGAATGATCCGTAGTATAGCTCGCGCACAAGCCCTTCTGAGACAATTTTATTCGTTGGCGAAGCATCCTCCAACGAAAGAGGTAGTCGCTCAATGTACCTACAGATAACACACTGAACGCCTGTAAAAGTAAACACCACAACCTGTTCCGTAGCAGAAGAGTACCCACGCTGTTGGTCTCGTCATGTTTCGTAACTAGTCATTGCTGCTAAACCACAGCTTAGAACTACAGTTAGGTATTCTGTAAGTGAACTCCTAGTGGAAAGGCCCATTTCGTCAGCTGCTGAAGTGCTGATTGGCTGGGGGTGCCTGTTTCTTTGTCACGCGTACCGCAGCCCAGTTAATCACAAATTCCGCAGCAGACAAAATGTACATGTAAACCAGGTGTACACTTACAGAAAAAGTAGCCTAGAGCCAAAGATATGTGCACGCAATCCTCGTGCAAACGGTTTATTCTGTGCTGTTTTGCGTCCAAGGGGCTGTCCTAGCGAGATATTTGTCGTCTTGAACTCCTTTAGCCCAATTTCGCACCAACGTTGAGGCAGCTGGAGTCCGAGACCTGGTACTTTGGCGATGTCCCGCAGAGCAGGTCGTAGAGAAAGTGGCAATGCTGGGGCACGCCATGCCGGAGGGAGGATTCTCGCACCGAAATCAGACATTTGGAGCCTGCGAAGTGGAGTGGGATAATTTAGGTCAAACAGTCGTCTGTTTTGAGCTTCCAGTCATATTTAAAGACAGATGATCTTGCCATTAAAAACTGGCAAGACAACAACTTAGGGTAGGATTCCAAGTTTTATTCGATTCTCTCACGTCCGTTGTACTGAGTGGTTCCAGCGCGACTAAATAGGACATAACACACAAAACAGACACTCGACGTACGCAGACGTTAACCTAATTGTTTGTTATAGGAACCTCACGCCTGCTTTGTATGCAAAAGAGGCGAACAAATCATTGAAAGACTTCGTCAAAATTACCATGCAAAAACTGCATTTTCATGTGACGATCAGACACAATGGACGCATACGCACACATCTGTCCTTAGGTGAGCTGTCTGAAAAATATTCGACATTTCTTTCTGAAACCGAACTTCTGCAGCTCGAAAATACAGGACAGAGTATAAGACAATTCGTGTAGGACCTTCGCCTAGCGCAAGTGCGTTATTGAAGTGATTGAACTTCTCAAAGTAAAATACGTGAGAAAATTTGTAAAGTACGACTCACACACAACCTCCAGACAAGATATCATCATCATCATCATCATCATCAGCCTATTTTATGTCCACTGCAGGACGAAGGCCTCTCCCTGCGATCTCCAATTACCCCTGTCTTGCGCTAGCTGATTCCAATTTGCGCCTGCGAATTTCCTAACTTCATCATCCCATCTGGTTTTCTGCCAAGAGAAGGGAAGTGCAGTCGAGGTCGGCAGACAAGATATTATCGGATTGTAATTCGAATATACGAGAAAAGACAATTCTTTTACGCGGAAACTCAAACACAAGGCCTTCCAGCTGCCGTGTTTTTTTTTTTTTTTTTGACGTTCCGCCTGGCGCAAGTGCGTTATTAAACTAATTGAATTTATCAAAGTAATATGTGTCAGAAAATTCCTAAATTACGACTAACATATAACCTACAGACATGACAGCATCGGATTGTGGTTCGAATATACGAGAAAACATAATTACATTACGCGGAAACTTAAACACAAACGCCCTTTCCAACTGCCGTTTTTTGGGTGATCGAGCACGCCACGAAATATGCCTACCAGCTAGAGGCTTAAAGCTTCGCTGTAAAAGAAAAGGAAAGGCGCGGTGAATTCGTGCGCGCACGTGAACGTGACGCTGAGGCGGACCGTTTACAGAGGTATCTGCAGCCTTGTGGATCAAGAATGCCTCATTAAGACAAAAAAAAACCGCATTATCAACTTTGTTTTTCCTTCATATTTCTTATATATTATTATCTCACCAATAAATCTAGATTTTAAATCCAATAAACCGAGATCCAGATCTGATTCCAGAAAGAAATGTCGTATGTCAGTGTCGTGTAGGTTTAAGGCCATTACTATGTCCTGGGGCGCTATAACGTAAAGCTATTCCAAACTTTTCTATGGACGTCTTGCGCTGGAGTTTGAGGTATAGTAGCGGCGCCTGGTGGCGGCGAAAAACGTCATCTGGGTAGTACCAGCTTGGGTAGTGCTGAGCACTCGCTGTGGCGAAGCACGTTTCGAGCCCGGGTTTTGCGTCGATTCACGCTTTTTTCTGCCCTGTTTGGAGCGTGAAAAGGCTCGTCACTTCTCACAGACCACGCCGACCACGCTGCGAGCTGGCCGCAGCCTATAGTTTAACGAAAACGGACTCTCCGTGTGCCGTGGGACGTAATGCTGGAAGAGGAAGTCATCGCGACGCCCATCCGGAGCTATAGTTCAGCCTCGAAAAAGCGTCACTGTCCTTACGGCTGCGTCGTGGGATGCCATGAGCAAGAAGGCCTGAATCCCAACATCAGATTCTATCGTTTTCCTTCAAGGCCTCACGCTGCGGAGCGTCGGGCGTGCTGGACAACTTCATTACCCCACTATGAGCAGCACAGGTTTGAGAGTTAAATGGGCTCATCCTTGACCTCAAGCCAGCACGTTGAGGCAGCGCATCAAGGAAGTATTGATTAGAGCACATCGATGTTCGAGCACTGTCATTAAAAGCTACATCAAGCGAGCAGCGCACGAGCTCGCAGCGCATCGCGATTCGCACGCAGTACGTTACTGCGAGCTCATATGCATTGCATCAGTTATTTATCAGTTGCTAAAGGGACAGATGGCCGTTACTACAGTGCAGACATGGCTACTTGTTTAGCGGCATGCAGTCAACAAATATTGCAGGAGGCCCGCCATTTCGCGGCATGGTGAAGGAGCGCTGCCTTCGCGGCGCGTACGATCGTGCGCTCGAGCAGTTCCGTACACATGATGTCTGCTTATCGCTGCTGTGAATTCATTTATAGCAAGCATTTCCTCGCATTTGTGCGCCTGAATCTAGTAGCGTGCAAACCTTACCTGAACTTCAACTTCGTACGTGACTCGCTTCACTTGCGATTGACACCGCGCTAAAACTTCGCAGCTTATTTCTTGAACGGCGTACACGTATAATGCGTTGCATAATTTCTTGCCTTTACGCAGCGTGCCACCCCTGAAAAAATCTTCGGCGCCCGATATTCGCTGCAAGCCGTGGTACAACACAACCGAAAGTGGCGGGTCCATATTGTAAACGTGCTTCCCGAAGCAGACGACCGAGCTTGGTACTACCCAGTTTCGGATTGAGGGCGCTTTTTAGCACCATTTTCGCAGCGCCCCCTGGGCAACGCAGGAGCCCCATTCCAATTCTGCAATCAGCCCACCACAATTGGTCAAAACATTTTCGGGCCACTCCCAACTTGGCCTGTCTGTCACGCGACGTCATGAAAACTGCGATAGCTCCCCTTCTGATATAACATGTCCACATTGATTATGCATGATTAAACCGCACAAAATAAAAACAATTATTCCTGATTCGACGCACCATTAGCCTTCTGCTATTGGTCCAATGTTTTCGTGCTGCGCCCACTTCGCCTGTCTGTCACGCGACCTCACAAAACAGCGAAAACTCACCGCGTCGAAGTGACGTGTACGCAAAAAATGCATTAATATGGCGAACAAAACTGAAAATTTTTCTGAATAGCCTGAGACTGCCCCGTTCCGAAAGAAATAGAAGATGCCTGCCCGCCGATCGCTCAGGCCGTCGCTACTCGCACCTGCCGGTGAGCATCTATTTATTTGCGCATGATAAACCTTTTTGCGTGGCAGTGATACGTTATCGAGCCCTTTCGGCACGTACACGACATTGCTCTGCCAACTCTTCCTTGCTGACGTTCCGTTTTAGCGGCATTCTTATCCTTCCGTTGCACGCCGCCGCGATTTTCGACCAGCCACCGCAAGCTAAGTAAGGCGAAGCCGACCAATCGGAGAAGCTGGCACCACCCTCTTCATGGGGTTATCTATTTTCACTGTGTTGGCTGGGCCCCATCGAAACCCTCTCCACTAGAGCGCGCTCCTCACCTCTTGTCAGCCAATTAGATAAGGAAAACCGCTGAGTGTTGACAATGTTATTGGTTTTGAAAGCAAACAAAGGTGACCTCCTATAAACGAGGAGAGTGTTTGATTGGGTTGTTCAGACAACGCTGCGGGTCACCGCCCGATGCTTGAGTCGGTGGTTACGTACATTTCACGTCAGGAGATTGGAATAAAAACAGTTTGGGGGGGGGGGGGGGGGGATAGCTTTACGTTATAGCGCCCCTGTATGCTTGTGCTGTACCAAGTTGCTTTCAAAAGATGAACTAACCAGAACAAGGTCGCAACTCTTTTGCAAGTGACCATACTTAGGACTTCCGCCTGAAGCGGACACAGGGCTTTCCTTTATTTTTTTTCAATAAACATTCGTCTTCCTACTGCGGCTTCACTTACGTAAGCAGCGGCTTGGCTGATTCAATATCACCGCGTTGCTCAAAAAACACAGCGAACACCAGTCGGAACATAAGTAGCCTTTGCCTACCTAGCTCATTCGTATCTCTTACTATACTTGTACCACAGACACTGATGTTTCCTCCTTTTGTAGTGCAGATGCGTCATGCGACGTAGAATGTGATGCACGGCACAACATTCTTAAGTTAAAGAAACAACCACCTTTCATGCGAAATAGGTCAGATATCTTCAAGCCTAATTGTATAGAGCCATAACCAGTGTATACTCACCTGTCGGGTCCTTCACGATCTTGCAGTGGGCACAGTCCACGTACAGCAGGTCGTACTTCGCCACACCTGAAGTTACGCGAAACGAGGCAGAACACAAGCATGAAACCTACAGATGTCACGCATCGCCCCCCCCCCCCCCCCCTTCCGCTTTTTATGAGGTATCGTTCGGACGCCCTGCAAGGCTAAACGTTTGCAAACCTAAGCATGCTAAGCAAACCCAAGCACAGGAGATCACATACCGAAGATAGTGATCCCTCTCTAACAAGTGGGAAAATGAGATGTTGAGAAAGAAAATACGTAAAGTGAAGGCCTTCCCAATTGCAGTAAGCTACCAAAGAGATGGAAATTAGTTGAATGGGTACGAAGACCCAGAGAACTGACTTTTTAAAAATTGTTGCTGGCAGTTTTCATGACGTTATCGGTGGCCAGGATTGAGACTAAAAGGTAACGCCGCTTGGTGGCTCCAGACCAGCTACATGATAGCCTATAACTATAGACACACTGTGCGAATTGAGATATATTTGAGGGCATGCCAGGTGATGCAGGTATCAAGAATAGACGCGGTCAGAGTAAGGATAGGTGGCGGTAGAGACCTTGTTTGCCTCATACCACCAAGGAGAGTAGCGTCACAGAAAATGATACTAAAGTCTAGCGTTGCTGCGAAGGTGTCTCGAAACGCTAGTGTGATCCTGGCATGAAGAAAAAATTGAAGGACACTTTGTAAATTGCAAAGTGTGTTCGGCTAAAGCCTGTGGCGATTCGACTATGCCATGTCTTTTTTTTTTTGTCGTCGCAGTGACCAACTGTAACGCTAGTGAAATTTGTAGACCACTGACAAATGCATGTCTGTTCCTAGCGTCTTGGTTGAAATCCCCGACAACAACCATCGGCCGATGACTGACACTTGTCGGTAGGATGCGATTCACAAAAGCAATGGATGCTTCTTGTCCGACGTTTGGGGTCAAGTACACACAGACTACAAAGTGCCCAGTCGACGACCTGACTGCACACGCTTCTCCAGGCGACAGCTGGCACCATTCCAGGGCACGGACGGACGGATGGCCGAACGCCGCCGCTGTGCCATCACGTGATTTCTGAGAGAACGTAAGGGGGAGAGGCCACAGCTGTGGCGGCGCAACTGTTGCTATGCGCCACTGTGCCATCACGCCATTGCTGAGAGAGTGTGAGGGGGAGAGGCCACAGCTGGCACCGTTCCAGGGCACGGATGGACGGACGGATGGTCGGACGCCACGAGTATGAGCCATTAAAGGCTTTCGCCTTAATAGACGCGGTCAGAATAAGGATAGGTGGCGGTAGAGACTATGAACACCTGATACCACTAGGAGAGTAACGCCACTGAAAGCGATAGTAAAGTCTAGCATTGCTCTGAAGGCGTCTCAGACCGCTGGTGTGAGGAGGAAAGCGGTCAGGGGCATTGCATACGTCGCAACTCGGTGCTGCACGAAATGAAACCGAATAAAACCCGACAGCGTTTGCGCGCACCCAATGAAAGGATTAGATATTTTAGCCGGAAGTTTAGTCTCCGTTCCGCTCGGGCCAATGTTTGCAGCACCGTGTGGTATGCACACAGCTGCTCGGCAAGAATGTTGATGCGTGTTCGCACAACGCTGGTGCCAGCAGCGAAAGCCATAACACTGCCCTGCGCAGACTGAGCCAATTGAGCGTGCCGTGACGGTGCATCCACTTGGTTTCGTCATTTTTGCTGCCAAACGCACTGCGCGCCCTTGGAGACGTGATAATCGTCCACGCACAGGCTGTGTATGCGCGTCGACACACCGACAGCACGACAGCACGAAACGCACCTCAAGTTTCCGTATCATTGCTATTGCAATAATAAAAAACCGTGACGTTCACGCCTCTGTACAGGGTACCCGAGCCAAAGTTAGCAATGCTGTTAAACAGTGCCGCAGTTCCGCCTCAAATGCGAACCATCAATTGCGATAGGAAATGGTTAGACAGCTATGCGAAGTAAAGCTATTAGTTCGTTTGGCCGCAGAAACTTGTAAGCATTCGCTTACTAACTAAACTAGCATGGTCTCACGCGCGCACAGCAGAGCAAGAGCTCACATCTCACTCGACCACGGACACTCGCTGTTAAAACGCTGGCGTGAGAAAGAGCGGCCGCATCAGCGAACGAATTGCCCTTCGTGCTGTCTCTCGCTTCAACGCGACCTAATGGGCGAGAACACAGCGCACACAAGCCATCAGCCCTCTGCACACCTCGACTCTCTACTTACCGCAGACCGCTTTCAAGATACGGTCCGCGCGGCCACGATCGGCCGCGCCATACGCAGCCGCCGCCAATGTAGTACTCTCCCCCCCCCTCTCCCTGGCGTTCTCTCTCATCTCGCCCTGGTGCCTTATGATGGAACAAGGCGCGCTTCCTCATCACTTTCCTCCCTCGCGCGCGCGATATCGAGCCACCATCCTTCTCGGCTTACCCTCGAACGAGTTCGCTTGCGCCCACACCATACGGCGCGCGGCGGCGATGTTATCACACTTGTACGCTATGCGCAACATCATGGTGACGGCGACGCCGTTGACGACAGCGGAAAGGCGCCTGTCTAATCTACCTGGTGTTCAAAATTAAGCTTTACGGAATTTTTAAAAATCGCCTGTGGCAGGTAGCATAATTCTTATCGTTGAGCTGGGTTATTCGAAGAGGTGGACTTTAGTAGCCCGAGAAATTGAAACACATATTCAACTAATTAACAAAAATTGACTAATGAACTTCTAAGTTAATTACTTTACGACACATATTGCAATTTACTAATTGTAGCCAGTGTGTTTGCAAGACGCATCCACATGAAATAAATTTCCAGGATGACACCAGTTTCGAGATAATATTATTGCGATAGCAATTATATGGACACTTCTACCGTATTTCTGCCGTCGGCGTCGCCGTCGCCGTGAGGTTCCGTATAGATTTCAAGGACGATAAAATCGTCGCCGCGCGCCGTATGCGCGAGCGAAAGCGCGCGGGGGACGCGCGCTATCACGGAGGGCGAACCCCCCCGCCCCCGCGCGCTATCACGGAGAGCGAACGCTCGGCGGAAAGCAAACGTGACCGTCACGCGAAAGACCGTGGGGGTATGGGATGGAGGGAGGGAGGCGGGGCGGCGCTGTGCTCCGGCACCAAAGGCGTATCTTGCCACTCAATCTCCCACGCGAAAGCAACAAAGCGGGAAGAGGGGGGGGAGGGGGGGGGGCAGCTTCTCCTGTGCCAACAACTTCTCCTTTGCACTTTGCCCGGGGATGCCGGTCGTCCGCACCGTCTCTTATCTCAACACGGCTCTGACCTTTGTATGCGCTGTGCATTCGCCGCTCAGTTTCCGTTGAAGCGATAGACCGCGCGACCCTGCGCTTGCTGCCAGCGTTTTGCCAGTCGTTGTCTGCGGTCATTCAGTGTGATCTATTCATGTTTGCTTGTGCGCGCTGACACCACGATTGTTAATTCAGTTAGTAAGCCAATGTGTCCAAGTTTATGCAGCCGATAAAACTACTATCCCTACTCCGAATAGCTCTCTACTAATTTGCTATCGCAATCGATGCTTCGCCTTTCGGGCGAAACTGCGACATTTTCCCTCCAAGTGTAGGACGAAATGCATCGGCGTTCCAGTTACTTTTGTGCTTCAATGTATAAAACAGCATTTTGGTGAGAAAAAAAGTAAGTGGAACAGCAGCGCATTTTTACGCCGAGTTTGATGGCGCATATCTCCAAACTGGTGTCATTCTGGAAATTCATTCCAAGTGGGTACGCCTGACCTTTGAGACATGTCGCGCATGAGCATGCAATCACGCGGCGATTTTCGTGTTCGATCGCTACGAGTAAAACGCGGAGAACATAACAATGCAGGATGCAATGGGTAATGGTGCAGAAAGCGACTGAATGGGATGTTTTAAGGCCCGGTAACAGATTTATCATCGAAAATCACCCCCCCCGCCCCTTATTTGCGAAATGAATACTTTGTTAAATTAAATTTCTCTAATTGGCCAGATAACTAGTACATGGAAATCATCTCGATAACAAAAAGGACTAACGAAACAACATCGTAGGTCTCATAATCACATTGCAATGTTTTTTTTTGTTCTTTTGTATAGTTTGGCTAAAGTTAACGGTGGACACACTGTACAGGGCAGAAGTAATTTGATCCATACCTTACCGAAGCTAAAATAAGAATGACGCTGCGACACTCGCGCAGTAAAACCATCGAACTGCCATTGATGCAATTGCTTTCATCGAACTTAGCCTGCGCTGACATTGCCGGGTGCTGCCTGCATAGAGAGCAGGTAAATTGTTTCTATCACAGTGCTTCAATCAAGCCAGTTAAGGTCTCATCTTTCAATTCACTTTCAATTATTGTACGCTCTCATCGACTTCGGTGCACGATGGCTTCGTTGAGACTAATGAGACTAATAAACGAGAGCAACTTGAAAAATAGCTTTAAGTATTTTACAGGGCTAACCAATCCACTAGCAGATCATTTTCTTGGCCTGCTCTATTCATTGACAGACTTAATGAATAGTGTCATTCACAATGCTCTGCCCCTCTCCCTGCTCCCAACCACCACGCTGCGCGTGTTACTCACCGCCATCCAGTTGAACTTCGAAGATGTTATAATTTCGCCCGTCAGAAGATTTGAATGTGAATGTAGCATTCCTGGAAACATGGAAACGAAGGGCGTCAAGATCTGAAATTCACGGCACTACAAGTGGGAGCACGTGCTTTGCAAAGTCGGTACGAGAACCTCACATTCAGACTAAGATTTACAAAACAAATTTAGTGTTAAGCTCAAACTTAATGCGCAGGAAATCAACTAGTAGCTTGTTGTCGGGTGACATGGAATGACAAAGGGGCAACGTATGACGAAAAAGATTATTTCTGAATTTAGCATGTAAGTTTTTCGCTTTCTTTCTTTAAACTTGTGTTATTTGAAATGCATGCCGCACGTTTTTATAAATAAAGGCTACTGTTTTCTCGGCTAAACTGCAAACACTTGATATATTGTTCACTGTACCACTGGCACCCGCCGTGGTTGCTAAGTGGTATATGGTGTTGGGCGGCGAAGCACAAGGTCGCCGGATCGAATCCCGGCCACAGTGGTCGCATATCGATAGGGGCGACATGCGAAAACACCCGTGTACTTAGATTTAGGTGCACGTTAAAGAACCCCAGGTGAGTGAGTGAAATAACTTCATTGAAGTCCAGAGAAGACGCAGGGGAGACCCTGCGCCACCCGGCTAGTCCCACGTATGGTCAAAATTTTCTGGAGTACCCCCCCCCCCCGCCCCCCTACGGCGTGTTTCTTAATCAGATCGTGGTTTTGGCACGTAAAACCCTATTATTAATTATACTGTACCACTGGCCACGAGGCTTCATCCAGCGCTTCCTTACTTATATTAACTGTACTTTATGTACAACCAGTATGAGTAAAGGAGCGTGTGCTACAATGCGGCATTTGCGCGTTTCATTGTCATGCCTTGTAACATTAGTTTTGGCGTATTCCATCACAGAATTTGTGCTACGCATGCGGTCACCGTTTCCGTTCGGTGTCGTCACTTTGCCGGGAATCTTCTGATGACTACCAAGCGCTGCAAGAAGTCTCAACATCGGTTCTCAAAGTATATCGCATCGGAGAGACCTGCACTCCATAATTGCGCGATACCTCCAATGAGAACAGCAAAATTATTTCGCTTCAAGTGCGCCCCATATCTTGGTAAACGTCATCTGGCGAACAGAAGGCCTGTTTGAGTGCTTGAAAGAGCTCCTGTCCATCGCCGCATTAATACTGCCGTTAGCGCAAATTTCTTTAACTCTGTAGTGCGGCACATTTCACACGCACATGATCGTACGTGCCGCCAGTTCTACCCATGATTAACTCTGGTCCCCTGGTTTGTGAAATCAAATTAAATGAAAGGTGGGGAAACCCGTTCCCACTGGTGTGCAATAACGGGTATAAAGCCAATGGAAAATAAAAAAGAAGGGGTAAGAAAATTTACCCAAAGCGCTTTCCATTGTCATGCCCTGTAACACTAGTTCTGGCGTATTCCATCGCAGCATTTGTGCTACGGATCGCTTTACCGGGTATCTTCTGATGACTACCAAGTGCTAGCTGAAAGACGCCTCAACACCGGCTTTCAAAGTATATCGCGTCGGACAGACCTGCACTCGGTAATTGCGCGATACCTCCAACAAGAACAGCAAAATTATTTCGCTTCAAGTGCGCCCCATATCTTGGTAAACCCCATTCGACATGCCTCCCATGCGACTATAGGATATTGCGGATTCAGCCACCAGAAATATCTAGGTGCACAATCATTTCTATTCCTCAGCAATCGCGACAAGTTCGGCAACGGATGCTCCCCAGCTTGAGCATGGCTTTTCTCCTAAGGCTCGTTTTCAATCCCGCTTCCTGTTTTGCAGCGAGATGGTTACGACGGAAACGCGTAGCTGATGGGGTTGACACTTCAATGAAGTTCGGTATAACAATAGAAGGCTGCGTAAAAATGTACGGCTGCAGTGAGCTTCTGCAGCGGCTTTCCAAGGCTACAACGAAAGCCGATGCGCACCTTTCATAGCCAGGACCATAGCGAAATTGGAACGGGGCCTTCCCATCGACCACTTCGCTCATCTGGACGTCCGCCAGGCATCTGTCATCTGCTCCGAAGGTACCTTGTTTCTCGTTTCGGTAGAGAGCATACCAGGTGGCACCTCGAGACAGGCACTGCGATCAGTGGGTGCGTGCGCCTATTTCAAACTACAACCTTTTGCCACTGTCTTTAAGGCGTGCAACTTGTCGCTATTTTCACCTGTCGTTGCGAGCTTGCGCAGTAGCAATGGTGAGAAAGAAGTGGGAGGCGCAAGCTTAAAGCGTCAATCTCTCCTGGCATGAAGAAACTACTCACCAAGGGTGAAGAACACTTCGCTCACTCGGTAATAAAAGTTGACTATCTCTTTCTTTCTCTGTCAAGGCAAATGAAGCTACGGCTGCGTACATTGCCTCTCTAGTTCATCCACCTGCTGTGCAGATTCCCAGAGATAGACAGAGAAATCAAATACGAGAGAAAAATGGGGAGGTTGGCCTGAACTGCTGTTTTCCAGCCTAGGAATAGAAAGCGACGAAGGCTGTTATGGTGATGATGATGAGGATGTGAAAAGAAATGGACAGAGTTTTCCGTTTTCTGATGCCTAAGATCCTCCACCTATATACGTTCGTCCGTACTTCGTGAGCTGGACCGACAGGTTCATGTCAAGCTCGGGGCCACCGAGAGCAGAGTTAACGAAGAGGTTGACGTCCCCCAATGTCTTCGATGACCAGCGTGCGTTGCATCACCAAGCGAACAGCACCCGGGGATCGGCTCCGAACAGTGTTAAATTCCGCCGTGTTGTCAAATTTTGCCATGATGGCGTACTGAGCCAATCATAGAGAGAGAAACATGCTTTAATGGTGTGCTGGAGATGTTGGTCTGGCTGCTCGCCTGACATGCCAATCATAGAGATTGTAGTAACCATGTGAACGAAACAAAACTCACAAGATGGCCGATTCAACAAGTTGAACATGTCCAGAATGGCACCCCCTGTAGCATTGCAGTACAACTCGGTGGCGAACGACGCCAATTTGCTGAGCTGGTAATGATGGCCAAGAAACGTGACGTTACGTCCACAACACCTTTCTCTGCCATAGAAAGATTATTCTTAGTTTTTCTTTTACTTCTCTATATCGGGCACTACAACCACCACGAAGATATCACGGCAGGTTGATGTTTCTTTTATTGCTTTTCAGGAGCACAATGCTTCATTTCCGAGTGCATTATAACACCTAGCGCGATCGCTGTATAAACATCGCATCTGCAAAATGTGCAAGTTATGTACTGGCACTTTGTAACACGTCAAAGTAAATTTTCCAATCACTGCTGAGCGGGATAAAGTGTCAACTGACGATTACTTGATTAGCAAAAGCACATAGAATGTACCTACTAATCTACATAGCAAACTATAAGCAATACAAGTAGGCAGTGCAACTTAATACGAAAGAAGTACGTGGCAAGGGACATTATGGATTGATGAACAGCATGTAGACGTCAGGCAAGTGTTTCGAGAACTCGCGCATATGCATTTTCGGCACACGTTGTGAAGTTCTTCTTGAGCCGATGTCTTTAGAAATAGCCTCACTTATTTTGCTTCTGACACCTCACAGCAGAGTATGCTGTTTTGAACTTGCATTCAAAAGCAGATAGAAAGATTTCGCTAAGTGCGATAGTATTTCTTAGGACAGACACCTCCTTGCCGTGATCTCCGAAAACTCGTCGTTCGTAAAATTCATTCAGAAAATTCGCACAAATAAAATAAAATATATTGCGGGCTTTAACGTCCCTAAACTGCTCATTGGGTTATGAGGGACGTTGCAAAGAACGTCTCCGGATTCATTTTCACCATGATTACGTTGCGATGAGTTTTACACTGGCAAAAAAATTACAAAGAAGGGAACAAGGACGCAAACGGACAGAGTTCTCCATTTTCTGCTGCCTAAAATTCTCCACCTCGTGAACATGCATTTTCGCGAACATCGAATCTTTATGGACTCCGACTCGCTACATTACTACAAATGGCAAAATAAAAGCTGATTTCTGCACAGTCGCTTCTTTTTATTTTACTTGGCTCAGAATTTACGTCCCCAAGCTGGGATAATGAATGTAAGTGCGCCGAGTAAACCAGCTCACCTCATTGGTGTTTTCGTTTCAAATTTCACGCTTCAGCGGAAAATGTTTAGTCAGCGCTTTGGTTGCCCTCAAGGCACTTTCACAAGAGCTGGAACGCCGGAAAGTCACGTATATTCGGTCGATTCAGCTATATGTACTTTTTTTTTCGCGCGTGGCTTGATGTCTCTTTTCACCTATAGAATTGAATGATATCGTCAAAAACTGTTGATTTCCCAGTGATCTCACCTTCCCGATGTCCTGGTAGGGGGCCAGATCAGGCTTCAACGATGACTCCGCGGCGACGTGAGAACTCACCCTGCTGGGCGCGCCAAACGCGCACAAGACGGCCAAAAGAAGCCATACCGAAGCCATGCGTGGGAACACGAGCGTATGCGAAGGTTCGAGGAACGGCTGTGGCGGCCAATTTGGTATCGCGAACGCTGCTTCATTTGCAGCCAGCCGAGCCTTATATAACGCATTTAGGGTATAGCGTCCCACACGTGCAGCAGTCGCGGCGAAGGTTCGATGAACTCACTCTCTAGCCATGGCACAGTCGGGCTCACACATGTGGCGCATATCGCCAGTGCCACTTTGACGTATATGGCCCGGGTATATATGCAGGTGCCATTACGCGCCATCTGCATTTTTGGGGCTTGGATTGCATGCACGTGATTGAAACATGGCATCTTCATTTCCCGCGATACAATTGCGCACACGGGTGCAATATTCACAACAGTCAAGACATGTGCGTGATGTCGGGCGAGGTGAGTGACCTCGTGGCACAAAAGTTGTAAATAAACGCACATATATAATGCGGTCTGTTTACGCAGCCGTTTTATTAATTTTCCTGCTTTTTTCCCTCATCCCTCAGAATAATCGTCGCTTTGTTCTTTTCATCGATAGACAGAGAATATTAATTAGCATCATCATCAGCCTTTTTTATGTCCACTGCAGGACGAAGGCCTTTTCCTGCAATCTCCCTGTCTTGCGCCTAGCTGGTTCCCATTTCTACTTGCAAATTTCCTAATTTCATCACCCCACCTAGTTTTATGCCATCCTCGACTGCGCTTCCCTTCTCTTGGCGCCCATTCTGTAACTCTAATGGTCCACCGGTTATCTACCCTACCTATTACATGGCCTGCCCAGCTCCGTTTCTTTCTCTTAATCTGAACTAGAATATCGGCTATCCCCGTTTGCTCTCTGACCCACACCGCTCTCTTCCTGTCTATTAACGCTACGCCTAACATTTTTCATTACATCGCTCTTTGTGCGGTCCTTAACTTGTTCTCAAGCTTCTGTGTTAACCTCCAAGTTTCTGCCCCATTTGTTAGCACCGGTAGAAAACAATAATTTTGTACACTTTTCTTTTCAGCAACATTGGTAAGTTCCCAGTCAGGGTTTTGGAATGCCTGCCGTATGCATTTCAACCCAATTTTATTCTTCTGTAAGTTCCCTGTGAGTAATTGACCTATAGATAAACGCACTGCTTCACAGACTCCTGAAGCCGACTGGCGATCCTGAATTCTTGATCCCTACCTTGCCAGGCTGTTGAACATTATCTTACAGTACAATCAATAAAAAAGAAGGCATCTGCTTACCTTATCAAGAAGCACTTGAAACACTGATCTAACATTACTTGAAAATAAAATAACGAGAACGCACTAAGAAAACTCACTACGCACTTGATGTTTAGGAGCACAGATGTAAAATTGCCAGAAATATGGAAGGCATGCAAAATCCATGAAAAACAGTCTTTCTTCCTGGAAGTTTTGGAAACACTAAAAAGTATTCCAACTTTTCTTAGCATGCTGGAGTGAAAAGGCGTGGGTACTTGCAAAGGCATGGTTTCAGAACAAGGGGGGACTTGCATAAAGCCGATAACTCTGTGCTGCAGTACGTTTTCGGTCACCATTTTAAGGGAGAGGCATGGGCCGGCTCCCGGTCGTCTGTGGCGCCGCGTGCTTAGGAAAGAATCCAGGGAAAATACGGGGAATGCCGGAAATGGAAATTCAAGACGATGAGTAACACGAGAACAAGGTGAGAGCAGGAGCCAACGTTTCTTCAAGTGGCTTCATCGAGGCGACATATGCTCTGCTCGGCACAGTATATACAGGTAGGCTTCTTCTAAAGGGGAGAGGGGGTAAGGCGGATGGGTGAGGTAATGAGTGAGGGTGTGTTAGCGACGAGGGTGTAGAATTGAAAAGAAAGATAATGCGCTACTGATCGTCGCTGGGCGAATTTGAGGCAACGCCGTGCGTTAGCCGGTTGACGTGTCATTGTAAGTTCGTCTTTTTCGTGAAAGGGGCCTAGACGACGGGGATTGAGGTGGGCGGTACCTGCTCCGCTGGAGGTCACTGAACTATCGTGACTCTGAAAGAAAGAATCAAAGTAGCCGCAGAAAAATGGCGCTCGTGGAAAAAGAAGAAAATGTAAATGTATTAATCAAAGAACAAAAGGAATGAATGAAAAGAAAGGGAGGTTGGAATATTATTGACACCCCAGTAACAAAAAAACATAAACAACGTCAAATATGAGGGTGTCTTCAGAGATTACAGAAGGGGGACACAGGAACAGCCATAATTAAGTAGCTTCTCTTGCGCGACCCGGTTGAAACGGTTTACAATCCTGAAGTACTTCTTCGTCGTTTTTAACACGAAAGTGTTTTATGCCGGGGTCCACCAAGACTTCACTGACGTATTTCCGTCACGGAAATACGTCACACGAACATAATACAAAGAAAGAAACCAGAAGAAATAGTTCCACAAACATGCAAAATTTGGAAATCGAACCCACGACCTCTCGGTCCGCGACGATAGATCGCCGAGCGTTTAACCCACTGCGCCACAAACGCATTTGCAGAGAGCTACACAGACGCGCCTTATATATCTAACACTCCTCCGTGTACCCGCGCTCTTGCTCGGGGCGGTGCCGCCGCCTACGAGCAGAAAAGAGAAGTACTGCATTATGACACTAACGCGCACCGACAGTGAACGCTTCGGTGGTCTCAGCACTAAGACGCCTCGATGCCAGCATTCGAAGGGACGCTGGCATCAAGAAGCACTACCAACGCCACCTAGGTGGCGTTCACCGTACTCAGCACAGCGGAGCGTGGCCTCCGCAATTAGCTCTGAAAATGTTTCTGAAGTTGATCGCGGAGGCTGCAATTACGACGCGCTGTACGCGCTGATTTGACTCGGTGACGATTCAGTTACGTGCTTTGTCTTGCGCGTTGTATTAGTGTGTCAGTTACGTGCTTCGTCTTTCGCGTTGTGCTAGCGTGTGCAGCGTAGTGCAGCTTCCATATGCACGACGGTTGCTCATGGTCATCGACGTTGGTAGTCGTGATGGAGGAGACGTGCCACCAGGCGTCAGCGTGGGTGCATCAACGCCTAAGGGCGCTTTAGCCACAAAACACCAATAGACATTATATATCAATGTGCAATAAACATTACACTACTTCTGTGAAGACACGTTTCACTTTCGTGTTCTATACCGATTCCTATATAAGAGGGATCAACCACATTTTATTCATTCTGGGGGTTGTAAAATTTTCGTAAACTTAAGACTGAATAAAGACAAAAGGCGGAAAAATAAAGACCAAAATTTTTTACTAATATCTTCTTCGAAGCCTCAGTGCCTCTACGTGTGACCCGACGAGTTCAGAATGTTTATTCCGAGGTATCGATCTCGTAGGGCTACCAGCCGTGGTTGCTCAGTGGCTATGGTGTTGGGCTGCTGCGCACGAGGTCGCGGGATCGAATCCCGGGCAAGGCGGCCGCATTTCAATGGGGGCGAAATGCGAAAGTACCCGTGTAATTAGCTTTAGGCGCACGCTAAAGAACCTCAGGAGGTCGAAATTATTCCGGAGTACCCCACTACGGCGTACGTTATATTTAGATCGTGGTTTTGGCCCGTTAAACCCCACAATTTTTTTTTGATTTGTAGGACTTTCATTGTAAAAACCGACCTGACCAACCGAACAGTAAACGTCGTAAAAGCACCAGTGAAGCGGCTCGGGTACAACGTGTTACTTCAGTCTGCGGTCGGAAGCAAACGACGGCCGCTCGAGTAGCTAGAGGGAGTCCAGGGGTTCGACAGTGCCGTGACTTGAAGTTCTGAAATCCTCCGACATAGATATCTGCGAGATTGTCGCTTCTCTTCTGAGCAAAACATCCGCAACACGAGGAGACCCCCCGACCATTGAACTGCTCCCCGAGCAAGTGCAGTTAATGTCAAAAGAAAAAAAAAAAAAAAAAGAGCGACGGCACTACTCTGCTAACTTTACGGTGAACTACTGCATATTCTTTACACTGTCGCTTCATGCATACAAGTGCATTCGCAGTCATGGGAGCGTCATCATGCCACCCCAAGCACTATTCAGTCAATATGTTCATCACTCGGAATGAACCCCCATCTATGCAGCAGCGACATGGCTACATGGCCAGTAAGATATTCGAGTTGAATGAGCAGCAACGCTACGTGACCTTGATGGTGGACGAAATTAACCTAAAGCATCTTTAAGCGAACCTTTATAGGCTCACAAGTTTCAGCTTTGGTGGTGGTGGTGGTGGTGTCACGCTGAAAAGTGGGCCGATCCTGGTGATAGTGCACAAAGGGCCCAAGGTCAATGGCACATATTCCTGTCATGGGGGCCGATCCTGGCGATAGTGAAGAAAGGGTCCAAGCTGAATGCCACATACCCCTGTGGGCTCGGGGATCTGTGACGCGCCCATGAACTACCCTTGTCATGCGTAGGACCCAAAGCGACAAAATCACCAGCCATACTCCTGTCGAGAAAATGGGGGTGAGCGAAGCTTGTCCGATTCTAGCGTGAGGGCTTCCGAAGCCCAGGCGAAACGTCAGCGAAGAGCCGCGGACCCTGAGTTTAGGGAAAACAAAGCGGAACGCCTGCGACAGAGTCGTCTTGCCACGAGCTTCGCTTGCCTCCATTTTCTCGACAGGGGAAGGGCTCTGAATTTTTGATTACCATAGAGGCAACATCGCGACGGTATCGCATTGAACAACGACGAAACAGCAAATAGCGCATTTGTATTTATGGTCCACATCCTCATCTGCAAGTTTCAGGAGGTAGCCCACATTGTACCCTTGCGTAGGGCCAATGGGGTATTTCTGGAAAAAAAAACGTTTTCGGAGACGCCATTTGCGGCTTAGAAAAAATTAGATACAAAGCGATGTGCTTTGTGGCTGAAAGCTGTAAATTGAAGCGCCATTATGCCCTTAAAGTACTCTGTGCCCAAGACCCCCCAAACCGTACAAAAAAAAAAAAAAAACTGGCAAGTGATATCGCGTTTCCCCACCCATCAGATCCCGGCAGGCCATTGTTCTTTGCCATCGACCCAGTGCACTTACTAAAGTGCGTGCGCAACAACTGGTTAAAACAAAATTGCCAGTGTTTCTGGTTCCCTGAGTTTGAACCAAGCACGACGGTGCCGCGGCACATGCATTAATGCGTGCTTTAAGACAATCGAAATCTCATATAATTTAGAGAGCGAGCGGTTCCTCCGGTACGGCTACACTTTTTCCAGGAAAGCTGTTTCCCCAAAATACATTGAGAAACAGAATGTTTGGAGGTACTCAGTGAGCCCGGACCAAATGTACATCGAGTGGTTGAAGCCAATAGCCCAACCTAAAACACCACGAAGACACGGCCAGTTTCATAGAAATTACAGCAATGGGGTGGAAAGTTGTAAACGTTAAAAAAATACATTCTGGGGTTTTACGTGCCAAAACCGCGATTTGATTATGAGGCACGCCATAGTGAGGGACTCTGGAATAATTTTGACCTCCTGGGGTTCTTTACCGGGCACCCAATGTACGGTACACGGGTGTTTTTGCATTTCACTCCATGGAAATGCAGCCGCCGCGCCCGGGATTCGATCCCGCGACCTCGGGCTTAGTAGTGCTACGCCATAGCCAGTTCGCCCCTACGGTGGGCCCATTGTCAAGGTCAAAACGCCTTGCAAAGAACTGAGACTAAAGGATGACTTTCAAAAGCCCGTCTACCCTCACACAGAAATCACACTCCAGCGGCTCAGGGACGAGGAGCCTTCAGACTTCGACGTCTGTGAAGAGGGACACACGAGTGAAGTGGTGGTGAAATGTGTGTTGTGGTGCAGCACAAACATTCTCCTAAAAAATTTCTGCCGCCGATTGACCAACGAGGTGTCCGATCCGCCCAACGAGACTAAGAAGCGGAAGCTGCAAAGTCTAACAAATATGTGAATAGAACACCGATTCGTGTAAAGAACATTCGGATCTCTGTTGTCCTTTTCTGCCTTGTTTTATTCAGTGTATTACACGCGTAGCCAAAAAAAAAAAAGTCAGCCAAGCGCAGAAATATTACACGGATTTCCGTTGAAGCGTTCCTATGCTTCCGCCGCACGCCGGCCCCGTCCCGTCTACGTCTCGGAGGCAGCTGGGGAGGTACGGAGGAGCGCGCGGTTAAAGCGGAGGAGGAGGAAAGAGGCGGTACGTCACGGAGGATGCGTGTAGGTGGAGGCGCGCGGGGTTCGCCTCCTCTGGCAGTTGCTACGGACTCTGTGCGCGCAATGGATATAACGGGTTCGTCTGGAGATCGAGAGGCCGAGCGCCGAGCGTGGAAGCACGGAGGAGCAGCGCAAGCGGTGGCAGGCCTAGGGCGAGGCGACCGACCCCCAAGTCGTCGAGAGGCGTCGGGCACGAGCTGAACAAGACCGGCAAAAGGCGCGGGCTAGGCGGGCCCAGGAGACTCCCGAAGACGGAAGAACGTGCGAGGGTGAGTAGGGCAAGACGGCATAGCTTAGAAACTCTGCAACAGCACCCATATGCTTGCGCGTAACCCGCGTTTAGGAAGTGAAATGTCACTAAATTTTAAAGCGAAGCTATATGACTAGGCGAAACGAAAAAGCCTGTGTCTGTTGCCTGTCCACAGAAAACTGTCATCGTCAGCATTGGCTCGAGCGTCGTCGTCTTCTTCCACAGCTGGCTGCGTTTACGCTCCTCATTATAGCGTACAATTTCACTTCTCTTCTGTCGTCGATGGGGAGGCCGTAATGTCGTCGTAATGGGTCATTTGACACTTACGCATAAAATTTCTTTACGTTTGCTGGTAGTGTTTTTTTTCCTTGCCGGATTATAAATTAGTATTATTGCAAATGGTTTGTTTGAGTAGTGTATTGTTGTGCCTTAGCGAGTGATAATGTTATAACATGTATTCTGGTGATGATCGAACCCTATAGCCAAACATCAGTTATGTTCTATGGAAGGCTCGTTACTCTCTGTATAAAAACTGGGAAGAGGCGAAGTTCTGTATGCACCAGTTGCTCGGGGGCGCGCGCAGCCCTTGATTACGCGTTGGATCTAGTCGCCTAAGATACGACTGTGGCTGAACCATAAACTGCGCAACCATAGCGTATTTTACTACGCACTAATGATCGCTATATACGTAAAAGGCATATGCGGTGAAAGCCTCAATGCTTCCATGGCAACATTTTGATAACATTAAATGCATTGTTCACTTTACCTAAAAGTTTGGCGTTTTATCGAATGCAGTTCGTAAAATTTTGTTATTTGTTAGAATGGTAGTGCGGCTTCCTGTAACTTCAGGATGGCAGTCGAATGTAAGCCTACCTTTTTGCAAAAACACCACAGCAACCGTTTTACGGTGGAGAATTTGAAAGCTACTTAAGCTACTGTAAGTTTACTTAAAGGGCTTTGAATATTGCATTCGCAAGTTGACATGTTTGATGGACGGCACGCAACTTGGATGTCATGAACGCATATTGAACGAATGAATGAAGAGAGTATAATTTTGTTTACAGAGTAGATTTTTACCATTCTCATGGCTTAGAACACCATGTGGCCCACTATTGTCGGGCGGCCGGCCATTTTCCTGGACGAAAATGCGTGAAAGCACATTATAAAAGCATTTCAAATGTTCGACATGACATGAAATCAGCTAGGCACTTAGGCTGACACCTAAGTCGCCATTCAGGTACCTCAATAAACCCAATCTCCACCGAGTGTTGTAGACTATTTCTTAAGAAAAAAGAAAGAAAGAAATGTCACAGTTTCGCCCTAAGGGTGAAGCAATGAATGCGATAGCAACACATCAATGTCATACGAATTAAGGTGAGCGGCTTTGGTAGCAATATGAATTGTAGTAAACATGAGCTGATTAAGTAAGCAGGTGTGCTGCGGCGTAAGTAGACCGACATGAAGAGAGACTCGATGACCACGAGAAGGCGCGTGTGAAACGGTGGTGTTGATGAGAAGCGCTGCCCGTGGGCAGCGCGTGCGAAGGGACACACCTGTAGCGCTGCACTGCCGATCCGGGCAGCATTGCATGTGTAGCGTGCGTTGGAAAATGTGGCCCGACTATTACTAACTGAATGAACAAGCCTGGTGTGAGCGCGCACAAACAAACATGAATAGATCACACTGAATGACTGCAGACAACGAATGTCAAAACGCTGGCAGCAAGCGTATATACGCCGCAGCGGGCGAAGGTACGTGCGGTCTATCGCTTCAACGGAAACTGAGCGGCGAATGCACAGCGCATAAAGGTCAGAGCCGTGTGGAGATAAGAGACGGTGCGAGCGAGCGACGAGCGCGGTTGTTGGCAGAGTAGAAGTGCCCCCCCCCCGCTCCCTCCGGCGCTCGCTTCCCGCTTCCTTGCTTGCGCGTGGAAGATTGAGTGCGTTCGCTCTCCGTGACCGCGTGCGTCCCCGCACGCTTCCGCTCGGGCATACGGCGCGCGGCGAAGATTTTATCTATACGAAACCTCACGGCGACGGCGACGGCAACGGCGACGACGACGGCAGAAATCCGGTTGAAGTGTCCATATAATTGCTATCGCAATAAAACTGTGAGACAGTGTTGTTTGTGTAGACATGCATCACATATTTGGTGTTTCAGATGGACTACATCATAAGTTGGTTACAACATTTTTTAAAGGCGAAAACCTTAAGTGGCTCCTTGCGCGATGACCTTGAATATAACGCGGCGTCTAGTCGAGTAGCATGAAAAATCACGTGCACACAGAGACGCGCTCGTGCCAGTGCTCGCGCGTTCGTCGTCTTTTCTACACAGCTGGCTCCGATGCCGCTCATGATGCCAGCGTTGCCATACTGCCCCTCCCTCTGCAAAGCGCTGACGGCACTGGTCCACTGCCAGTCGATGCGGTGATTTCGGTGAGTTCTTGCGTGCGCTCCGATGGACGAACCTTCCACTTCGAATTCTCAGTCAGTAGCTACGCCCCGCTCCTTTGGACGTCCATGCAAGTAGGCGAACGAGGCCGAGGCACGTGATACGAGAAATGATACACGGCAACGTGAAAACAATACCATTACGTTCCGTAAAACGAGTCGCCATCGGGAAGACGTCGCATTGCTTTCGCATTCATTCACGTAGGGACACTTAATTGCCCTTGACTTTCTTACCCACATTGATTAATGTCTAGTAAGCTTTTTTTTTTTTTTTAAGGCGAAAGCCTTATATCTCTCATCAGGCAGTCGACCTTGAGCGAAAACGCGTCGGCGACACCAAAGGTACAAAAAGGCGACACGCGAGTCTATACCGGCTCGCGATGACGATGCACACGAGCCTTTACCAATAGGCGCGCACTATATACTGACGTCATGACGCGGACGGCCGGTGACCCCGCCGACGGAGAACGTGGTCGCCCGCGCTTCGAACTGGACCGAGTCGTGTCAGCTGCGTGCGCCTGCCCCTCATCCGACTGAATTCCCAAACTGTATTCAGTGGTCTATCATGCCATAAACATTATTGCGAGCTTTTGCATTATTTTGCTTCAAAGTGAAGTTACGACGAGGAAAGTTTGCCAAGCCTGGTAGCTACTGCGAGCGGAGGGTGTGTTCGTGTACTGTGTCGCTGTGTTTTTTTGTCGGACGTGGTGAAGTGATGGAGCAAAACCATTCTCAGTAGAAATGTGAAAGCGTACGCGGATGAAACAAACCTCCAAGTGCCTCAACAGAAAATATTTGCGAAAGCAACCTCGAATGCAAATGTTCGTTGCTGCCTTAGCGCGCAAATGATCGTTGGCATCAGCGTTGCAAGATAGCCGAGCGTCTAGCAGCGTCGTTCAAGTGTTGTGTAGCACCGTCGTTTGATTGCTGTCCATCAATGCTAACAATCAGCGACTAATGCGCGCTGCTTGAGCGAATGTCATAGATTTAGTAACGGTCAAATGTTTGGCCACAGTGCTTGTTTCCTTAATGTCAGCCCCAATACCAAGTCGTATAAAATTATGACCGTTAAACTGGTGCCTTTTCAAGGAATCTTGGCATAAATTCCCGTTGCTGTGGTGGTTAGAACTCTTTGCCCACTGCGCCCGCCAGCTGTAGAATGCCTGCTGTGACACAATCACGTATAAGTTGTGCTGCCAGCGCTCGATATGCTTTCTCACAACACCGTTCTATGCGCTGCTTTATGATTCTCGTGATATGTTGCTACTAAAGCTTCCTATGACGGAGTTGGGAACAGTGCAAAAAGAAAAAAAAAGAAAGAACGTACAAGATAGGAACAGCAACTCGCGTATACGGGCGCTCGCGTACGGTGCGATCCTGCGGCACTCCTGTGCCTCTCGAAGCTTCGTTGACCTGCAGTGGTATTTTGGCTGTGTATCGGGTGATTTCAGGTTTCTAACTACCTCAATTTTATCCCTGATTTATTTGCATTCCTTGCATCGGCCATCTTGGGCTGATGTCGACCAATTCTCCTGGCCAGGCGCGATCCGCCTGGTCAGCATCCCTGCGATCTAATGAATTGCCTTCAGATTTATTTTTTTCCCAGAGGCGTAAGCACCCTTCCTGTTGCGCTCGTGCCTACCAATGGAGGTTCCATCAGGCTCACGAACCCACAAGCTGTCCAGAAGGAACTTAAGACCATGTCCAACCACTTCCAGACCATCACTGACGTGCGAGCGTTCGGGCGTGGAGGTATAGTGTGTCGGTAACCGGACCAGACATGTGTTGAAGACATACTGAAATGCACTGCATTAGCTTCCACCCCGGTGAGTGATTTTATCCCGCCTCACCTTGAGTGCACCAAGGGTCTCGTACGGGGCGTACACTCCCACTTAAGTCCAACTGAAACCATTGACAAGCTCTCCGCAGCAGGTGTCATTGCTATTTATCGTTGCAATCGCCTCGTAAATAACGAGACGATTCCAACTGAGTCCGTAATTGCCACGTTTGTGGGCACATCATGTCCATACGAAATCAAAGTGTGGCCTCTTGTGTTCCGTGTAGAACCACTCGCGTCACATCCAATCCAATGTCAGAATAGTTGGCGATTCGGGCACAGCGCAGGAGGATGTAAGTCGAGCTTGAGTTGCCGCACCTGTGGAGTTGGTCATCCCTCAAGTGAATGCTCTGCACAATCTCAAAAGTGCTGCCTCTGCGGGGGAACACACCCAGCAGACTATTCGAACTGCTCAGTTCGCGCCCAAGAAACTCAAATTCTTGAAATAATCGACCGCCGTCGCTGCTCCCGAAGAGATGAAATTGCAGTTGATAAAGACAGGGCCTTCGGATACTCTGGTGTTACAGCCCGTAACACTCCAAATATTAATATTAATTTCTCGGAAGCAATTGACACTGCTGTGGAAAAGGCAATGAATAAAGCAACGGATAAATTGGTATCCAGCCTATCAGAATGCTTACCCCAAATCATTTCCAGTCAGATGATTCAAATGATGCAAGCCACTAAGGCACCGCTACAGTCCTCAGTACTTAACGCCACACCTCGAATGCCTAGCAACGACGTAGAGACGCCTTCTACATTTATAGATCAGTCGACGGACACTACTCCGCCAGTTCAACCAGGCGATGGTGAGTCCTCTTCCTCAGACTCCCTTAGTGTCACAGATATGGAACTTGACGCTCGAGCTCCCAAACGCACGGGATCTACAATTTCTAAGATTATGAAAACAAAACCAAAAAAAAGAGTCAACCATCGCTTATGATCAAAGAAAGCTTTCTAAAGGCGGCAGTTGCTACTGCTGTGCGATCAACACCATTGGACAGTTGAAAGTATCGCAGTGGAACTGTCGCTCTATCTTCTCAGCTTTAACAGATTTGCTTTACCTAGATCATCTGCTTAATCCAGAAGTTATACTTCTGGAAACTTGGCTGTCACCAGAGAAAGAATTTCATTTGAAAGGTTTTCGTTCGTTCCGATTAGATCGTAACCCGCGAGGCGGAGGACTATTGATACTTGTTCCAAATAAAATTTGTCATAAGGCAAACCTTTCTTTTAAAATCATAGACTCCAACTGCGAAATTTTGGCAAAAGACTTATGTCTCCCAGGGTATCAAGCATTTTCAATTATTAATACCTATTTACCCACCGGTGTGCAAAGTAGGCGTCAACTTGATCGGGCTGTGGCTGCTTGTAAAAAATAAATTTTGTTCGCAGTAGATTTTAATTCGCATCTCGTGTCGTGGGGTCTAAAAACAGATTTGTGTGGTAAGCGACTATGGGAATGGGCTATTGAAAGTAACCTTTCATGTCAGAACACCGGACATGTGACATTTGTTAGAGGCCACTTTCGGTCAGTGTTAGATTTAACATTTTGTAGTGCTGGCCTCAATGTTTCATCGTGGTTAACGGTTGACTCAGCAACCAACAGTGATCATCTTCCTGTGTCATTTGAAATCATCTGTCCAATAACATCTTTAGAATGCCAAGCGTGCACGTTTGTCAACAACAATAAATTTAGGACTATCTCACTTGCAGCCGTTTCGAAAGTTGCCAATGCCAATGACAAGGAAATCGCTTCACCGAATGGTTCGGTTCTAGAGCGTTCCCGGAAGCAAGTTGAATTAGTCATCCCTTCGGCCAAACACACCGCTTGTCATTGGTGGAATTTGTGTACACGTGAATATAGAGAAAGAAAAGTCGCTTGGAAAACACTCCTCCATAATCAATGCCCGACAAATTGGAAGAATTATCAGTTTCACTCTGGTGTATTGAAGCGTACTGTCAACTGAGCCAAAGATGCATATGATATTAGGCATTACGATTATCTACCAAAATCTAAAAACAAGCGTGCTCTGTTCGCATTTCTTCCCGCTAGAAAGGTGCTACCAACTCCATTAAACTCCATCGTTTTGACCCCGCAAGAAATGAGCTCCTCTCGAGAAGCGATTGCCAAAGGTTTAGAAAATCGATTTTCAGATCAGCTTCCGGCTATTCATTAGGCTTTAGACTCTTCCGATAGGTTCACGTTCGTGCTTGCCGAATGCAGCCCCTGGCCCGGACGGAATTGCAAATGCAATGCTAAAGATAGTGTTACAGGAATCGCCGAACATTCTTTTAGATCTGGTAAATTATTCGATTAAAAACGCTTGGATTCCTTTGCAGTGGAAGCTTGCCAAAGTAGTAATGATACTTAAGAAACAATGGCGAGTGCATACACGGGAGAACATCAGGCCTATTGCGCTTACGTCAAATGTAGTAAAATAAATTGAGAGGCTTATTCACCTTCGTATCATGAAATTTGTAAACGATAATTCAATTCTTAGTTCAAGTCAGACTGGTTTCAGGGCCGGCTGCTCCATCTGGCATGCCCACGTCGGCTTAGAAAGCCGCATACAACTTGCTCGGCGTCATAAGCAATACGCTGCCTTAGTGACGCTCGATATCGCTAAAGCATATGATACCGTGGAACACACTGTTTTGATGAATCGGCTAACGTCTAGTGGTGTTCCTGGGTATATAGTAGCGTGGATTCATTCATTTTAAGTGAAGGAGAATTCTATTGCTACAAAAGTGGCTTTTCGTCTTCTAGGTGCAAACAAACGAGAGGAGTACCGCATCAGTCCTTTCCCCGGCGCTTTTTAATATTCCCATGAGCCCAATTCCCCTTCATAAAAAAGTCACAACTTATGTTTATACAGATAATATTGCGTTTTTCGCATCTGCAAACGACATTCACACGTTATATCAACGACTGCAAACTTACCTTTGTGCCCTGGAGAGCTGGTTAGATGTTAACCAGTTTTTACTTAATGCCAGCAAATGTGCCATTCTCGTTTTTCCGATACGTAACCGAGTGCACATCTCACACTCTTACCACCTTCAAGGCATACCACAGATAGAGTCTGTTAAGTACCTTGCAATAACCTATGACGCCTCTCTCAACTGGCGGCCACACATAGATCATGCGACTGGAAAAGGTACCCGTGCACTTGACATTTTGCGTAGGCTGAGCAGTCGTCGAATAGGATTGAGAAGAGATACACTTCTAATGATATATCGTATGTGCGTTCGCCCTGTATTAGAATTTGGTTGCGCACTCTTCTCTAGAGCTCTAACTTACAATTCCCGCCATTTGATCCTCTTAGAAAGAGAAGCATTACGTTTGTACCTAGGGCTTCCTAAATTTCTTGCAAGTTCTGTTCTTTATCTCGAAACCCGTCTCCCCCCTCTTTCGTGCAGGTTCCGTCTTTTGACAGTGCAGACGTTCTTGAGAATTTATGAATCACCGCTGCGACGTTTTCAAACAATATTCATTTCCCCGCCTGACTGGTTTTTTCGTGTAAACTGGCCGCGTTCACATCGCACAAATGATTTCCAGCAGAACGTACGGACACGGACAGAAAGGGACGACGACACACGCTGGACTAGCAACTTAATGTTTATTCTTGGTTTCGAACACCTTTTAAAGCAGAACACAGTCAATGCTTCCTTTTTGTCATGCCGGTTATCCTCTCTTATAGAGCGAAATATCGTCTTTGGGCAAGTAGCTTTTTCTCTTTTTCGGTTATTAGTATCGATGGTGTACTCAAGCATTATTGTCCGCTTCTGTCAATGGCCATGGCTTCTAAGATTTCGCGCGTCAGGTTATCTTTACTTTTTTTTCTGAACCCTTGATGTCGTAAAATTGTATGGTGCAATGGTGCTGGCGATGATGAAAAGCGAGATGCCTAGCAGAGATTACTTCTAAAGATACTGCATGCTCTCTTGTCCTGTCATTGACATACCTGTCTGTTTGTCCTATATATCTTCGGCCACATGATAAAGGTATATCATATATCACCCCTGTCTTGCAGGTAGTGTACTTCTTCTGGTTGTTGATTGTGCACTGCTTATGCTTCGTCGAGTGGCTCAATGTCGGACAGCTCGCCGTTAGAGTCGCTTTCTTCAGTGTCATTTTCACCCAATTGGATGACGATGGATTGGATGGGGTCACTGTCAGACGCGTCAAGTCTAAACTTTGCCTCCAGGTTCATCACGTACTGAATGTTCTTCCTGCAGTCTTCCACCGTTACGTGCTTAATCTTCTCCCTCAAGGTGTCTTCGACCGTGGTCAGCTTGAAGTCTCTGTTGTCCTCAGCGACGCCAATTTTAGCCTTTGCTCACACGAGCTCAATTGGATTAAATTCACACTTGTACGGCGGGAGCCTGAGCGCAATGCTACCGGCCCTTTCAGCTGCTTTGCCTACGATGTAGCTCCGAAAGCGTGACTTAACAGATGCCACCAACTCAAGCAGCTGCTGGTTCACCATCCTATCACTTTATTCGATGTTCTTGCTTTTGAGCCACTCCTGTATTTTTCCTTCTTCCTGGGCGTTGTCGGTAATTTCTCTCCTCGCCAGGCATGATAAGGTGCATTGTCCATAACAACGACGCTGCCAGCTGGCAACTTCCGCAGAACGTCATGAAACCATCCGTCGAAGCGATTGATGTTCATCTCTTCGTGGTAGTCGCTTGTTTTTTGGCCTCGGAATACATTGAAGCAGCCGTCGACGAAGCCATTCTCGCTGCCGATGTGCGTCACGATCAGGTGCTGGCTTTTCCCAGAAGGTTGTTTCAGACTCCTCGACAGGTCATTTGCTCGAGCGTACAGACATCCGCGCATCTGCACCCCGGTGTCTGTCCACACGATCAACCGAGTGTGTCAGCCGTCACCCATGTCTCGTCCAAGAAGATGTTTCGACCTTCCGCCCGGTAGCGCTCCACGTCATAAAGTAGCGATTCCGCCATTCGACGATGTTATCCCGGTCGATAACCAGCGAGTTCCGACTCCTCTTCTCGTTCTTGAAGCCGATCCCAGCCAGCAGGCGACGCACGAGTCCACCGCTTCAGTGATGGGAGATCCATACGCTTCGAGAACTCATTCGTTATCTTCTCGACCATCGGTATCTCGTTGCGGCGAAAGAAGTCGTGAACACATGACCACAGCGGGCACAACACGAAGCTGTCAAACTTCGTGCTGCGTATTCTCTTCTCCGGATTCCGTGGGCACTTTCGCGAGGGCCCTGGTGCCGTCGATCTTGCACCGTAGCAGACGACGCCCAGCGTTGTAGAAGGCACGGGGTTATTTTTCTCTCGCTTCCGGTACAGTGCCGTAGCATTCCCATCACGAGATCTCTACCAAACCAGACATCAAAATACAAAAGTCTTATTTATACCGTTAATTATGCGTTTTAGAAGCACTATGTTGTGAGCGGGACTATTTCTTTGGTGGCGGAGGCAATCAGCTGCTGCTCTTCGGTCATCTGGGTGTGGCCTCTCCTGCCTTCTTAAGTTGTACCCAGCTGTAGATATATTTGGAACGCACGAGCTGTCGCGCGAGAGCTTTGGCTTGCCTCAAGCCTATTGGCTGATTGGCTGAGGGCGCCTGTCTCTTTGTCACACGTACTCCCGACCAGCCAATCAAAAAATCAGCGGCAGACAAAATGGACATGTGCACTAGGTGTACACTTCCAGAGTGTCCCGCCCCCCTCCCCAAGCCCGCATCCATCCGGAACGTCCCTCTGCCCCATTACTGGTCGAACCATGCACTCCATCTGTTTTATTCAAGTCCAAGCCCGGTTCCGTTTCCAACACATTACCAGCCAAGAAACGATGTTTTTGCACACGATCTCGCCTCTATATACCTCCTCATGGCGCAATATATATCCCAGATGCCTCCTCCCGCAACGTCCCTTCCAGCCGACAGAACCATACAGTAAACAGGAAGCAAAATAGCGTAAAGAGCCGAAAATACGTGCACGCGATCCTCGTGCAAACGGTTTATTCTCTGCTGTTTTGCGTCCAAGGGTCTGTGTTAGCGAGAAATGTCTTGTCTTGTAATCCTTTTAGCCCAACTTCGCACCAGTCGTCGAGGCAGCTGGAGTCCGAGACCTGGTACTTCGGCGATGTCCCGCAGAACAGGTCGTAGAGAAAGTGGCAATGCTGGGGCACGCCGTGCCGGAGGGAGGATTCTCGCACCGAAATCAGACATTTGGAGCCTGCGAAGTGGAGCGGGATAATTTAGGTCAAACAGCTGTATGTTTCGAGCTGCCACACATACCGTAAAATACCGCGGAAGCGCCCAGTTTCACACAAGCGCCCAGTATTAACATTTCCAAAGCTTCAGAGTTCTGAAAATTATTAGTATGTTAAGCGCCCCAAAGCGCCAGTATGCTTCACCTCAATACTTTTCGTATGCTTCACCGCGTAACAGTGCTGGAATAAGGTGAGGCTGACTTACGGAAACCGGCATTCTGCAACGCGCCGCACTTGTTTCAATGAAACAATTGGCACCGAACTGCAAGAAACTTGGCAGCGAACATCGAAGTAGCTAGGCCTAGCTTTGCTCCGGGGGTGGCTACAGCTGCGAGTGGATCTGCGTGCGAGATCGCCAGTTCGAGGCGGCGAGATAATCAAAATTGCGACGGTGGTGGCTTCAATGAATGCCGTTTCGGACTTGTGGTTATGGCAAAAAGTCCGCTAAATCGGACGGCGAAGGTTTTTTGCGTCCGAAATTTCAGACGTTCATGTGCATGGGCTCTGTGGGGTACATGGCGGTGCCGCGAAAAGTCGGGCGTCCGGAAAATCGGACGTTGACTGTAATGCAGAGTGACAAATCGTTGGCCGCCATCTTGGTTTTACTGCTTTGATCGCACAAGCGCCCATATCCTAAATTAACCCAATTTTAAGTGAAAGTGGGGTGGGCGCTTCCGCGGTATTTTACGGTAGTTAATGGAATAGCCGATTTTGCCATTTACAACTGGCAAAACAACGACTTACAGCAATATTCCAAGTTTTATTTTTATTCGATTCTCTTACGCCCGTTGTACTGAGTGTCTCCAGTGCGACTAGATAGGAGATAACACACAAACACAGACACTCGACGTACAGCATATATACGTTAACTTTTAATTGTTTATTATGGGAACCTCAACCTGCTTTGTTTGCAAACAGGGCGAACGAATAATTGAAAGCACGTAGCGATTACAATCCAAGATCTGCATTTTCACGTGATGAACAGACACTATGGACGCTTACGCACACATCCACATCTTTCCTTAGGTGAGCTGCCTGAAAAACATTCGACGTTTCTTTTGGAAACAGAACTTCTGCAGCCCGAAAACACAGGACACAGTAAGAGACAATGCGCTAATTTAGAACCTAACATGAGATTGTATTCCTCACAGAGAGAGAGAGAGAGAGGCAAGAAAGGAAAGAAAAGGCGCGGTGAATTTGTGCGCGCACGTGAGCGTGATGCTGAGGCGGACCGTTTACAGAGGTATCTTGTGCCTTGTACCCGCATTAGACAATGAAACACAGCATTCTCAATTTTGTTTTTCCTCCATGGTTCTTAAATATCGTTACCTGACCAATAAAGCCAGATAATTTTATGTCCGTGGTGTGTAGGTATATGTGCATTGCTATGTCTAGCATGTTTGCTCCGTACTAAGTTGTTTAAAAATGTACTAGCCACAACAAGGTCGGAACTCTCCTGTAAGTGACAATACTTAGCACTTTCGCCTGAAGCGGACACAGGGCTTTCCTTCACTTTTTTTAATAAACGTTTGTCTTCGTACTCTCACTTCACTTAGGTAAGGAGCGGCTTGGGTGATTCAATATCACCACATTGGTGAAATGGAGTGAACACCAGCGGTCACATAACCAGTCAATGCATACCTACAATTACCTAGCTCTTTCGCATCTCTTACTATACTTGTACTACAGCCACTGATGTTTCCTCTTTGTGCAGGTCACGAGGGTGACCTGCACAAAGAGGAAACATCAGTGGCTCCAGCAACAACTGGTGCGGTGGGCCCGGGAGACAGCAAGAGCCGCAGGAGCCCTGGACTGAGGGCACCTCCCAACACAAGCAGGAAGACGCCTGCTTGTTTTTTTTTTCTCTTAATAAATGTTTTTCCTCCTCCTCCTCCTCCTCCTCCTCCTCCTTCTCTTTGTGCAGAGCAGACGCGTCATGTGACGTAGAAGGTGATACACAGCACAAAGGGAAATTTCTATTTCCTGTAGAAACAACCATCTTTCATGAGAAGCAGGTTAGGGCTCCTTAAGCCTAATTCTATAGAGCTGATCAGTGCATACTCACTTCGCTGGTCCTTCATGAACTTGCAGTGGGCACAGTCCACGTACAGCAGGTCGTACTTTGCCACACTTGAAGCTACGCGAAAGGAGGCAGAAAACAAACATAAAACGGACAGCTGTCGCACATTCATCCCCCCCCCCCCCCCCCCACTCCCGCTTACTATTAGGTATCTTTCGGACGCCCTGCAAGGCTGAATGTTGGCAAAGCCAAGCTTGCTTGTACAGGAGATAACATACCGATGAAAGTGCGCTCTATCAAGTGGAGACATGCCTCGTTCGGAAACAAAATAAACAAAGTGAAGGCATTCCTAATTGAAGCAAGCTACTTAGGAGATGAAAATTAGTTGAACTGGTCTGAAGACACACAGAAGTGTCTTTTCACAGTGGAGCTGTTTAAGCTTTTCGTTTCCACTTCGCAAAAACTCGCCTAGCGAAGACGTCAATGCGCGTTGCCCAGCAACCATCAGCCACAGCTGCGCCTCGCTTTTCCTAGGTCGGGCAACGCTCCTCCGCCGCCGTGCCAGCGATGACGCCACTACGCATTGCATAGCCCAGCTTGCAATGCGCAGCTTGTAATGCATTGTAATGCTTGCAGCTTGCATGGTGCAATGCCGACACAGTGTTCCACCAGACCCGCTCCGTCAATGCGGCCCCCTAGAAATCACTAGCCAAGCTTCGCGCAGCCATGTCATTGCTTCACGCCGCAATTCTTGCTTTGCTTAGTCATGAAAACACTTTGTGAAGTTTGTCCATGACGTCACACTGATTATTAGGATCATGTCGCCGCGACGGTGACACACACAACTCTCGTAGACTTCGCACTGAGGAAATGTAACATGGGACGGCCGAAGAAGTACAAGACTCCCAAAGAAGAAGCCGCTCAGCTGGAAGCTTGTCATGCCGCCAGCTGAGAACGAATGCGGCGGTTGCGTGCTAATCCGGAGCTGGGTCTGACCTGGAAAGGCTCGACCTCACTTGGAGAGTGAGGCTCGTTCGATCGAGAGAAGTAAAAAAAAAAATAGCGAAGCTTGCACTAAGTTGTGCAAGGCTGGAGAAACAGCGGAGCTGGTGATCACCTAGCTTCTTCCAGTAGCTTAGCATGACCCAAAAACTGCTTAGTAGTGTGGGTAACCGAACGGAACAGGAAAATATTGTTACGAGCATAGTAGTACTTAGCATTTCATAGCAAAACTTAGTCATGCCTAGAAAAACCTTAGCCAAGCCGAGGGAAACTTAGCCGAGCCTAGCAAACCTTAGCCGAACCTATCAAATCTTAGCCAAGCTAAGCAAAACTGGAAGAAGCTAGGCGATCACCAGCTCCGCTATTTCTCCAGCCTTGCACAACGTGGTGCAAGCTGCGCAAATTTTTTAAAGGATTGTTGCTGGCAGTTTTCATGGCGTTATAGGTGGCAAGTATTGACAGTAAAAGGTAACATCGCTTGGTGGCTCGAAGCAAGCTACATGATCGCCTCTAACTTTAGACACACGGTGCGGTTGGGGATATATTTGAGGGCATGCCCGGAGATTCTGTTATAAAGAAGAGACGTGGTCAGAATAAGGATAGATGGTGGTAGATACCTTGAATACCTGATACCACTAGGGAGAGTAACGCCAATGAAAGCGAGTGATAGCAAAGCATATCGTTGCGCTGACGGCGTATCCGAAGCTGGTGCGATAAGCAGCGCCACCAGGGGGCGTCGCAGACGTCGCAACTCGGTGGTGCGCGAGATGAAACCGAAGGAAAACCACCGGCGTTTGCGCGCACCCACTGAAATGATTAGATATTTTAGCCGGAAGTTTAGACTCCGTTCCGCTCAGGCCAGTGTATGCAGCATGGTGTGGTATGCACACAGCCGCTCGGCAGGAATGCTGATGCGTGTTCGCACAACGCTGGTGCCAGCAGCGGAAGCCATAACACTGCCCTGCGCAGACTGAGCCAATTGAGCGTGCCGTGACGGTGCATTCACTTGGTTTCGTCACTTTTGCTGCCAAACGCACTGCGCGCCCTTGGAGACGTGACAATCGTCCGCGCACGGGCTGTGTATTCGCGTCGACACACCGACAGCACGACCGCGCGAAACGCACCTCTAGTTTCCGTATCCTTGCTATTGCAATAATAAAAAAAAATGTGACGTTCACGCTTCATACAGGATGTCCGAGCTAGTTAGGAAAGCTGTTAAAAAAAAGAAAGAGATCTGGTACAATATACGGTTATGAGAGCTGCTGGGTCCGGTTATCAGTCCTCTTCCTCCACAAGGATAAATGCTGTGCACTAATTGCCTTAGAATTAGAAACGTTTCACTGAACGTGTTTAAATAGTTGAATTAAGAGTATGTGATTTGATGGGAAAGCTGTTAATGCGCCCTAAAGCATAACATTCAGTCGTTTATAGCGTGTTTACATCAAACCAGTTCAGGTCTCATCTCTCATCGACTTCGGTGAGCGATGGTTTCGTTGAAACTAACAAACGAGAGCAAGTCGAAAAATAGCTCTGACTGGTCTTGCAGGGAAAGCCAATCCGCTAGCAGTTATTTTTTTTACTTTTTACCTATTATATTCAGTCCACAGACTTATTGATGAGTGTGATAACCTAAACCACCAGGTTACACGTATTACTTACCGCCATCCAGCTGAGCCTCGTACATGTTATAATTTCTCCCGTCAGAAGATTTGAATGTGAACGTCGCGTTCCTGCAAAGATGCAAGCGAAAGGCGTCAAGGTTTCAAAATCACGGCACTACATGCATATGGGGGAGAGCGCGCTTTGTAAAGTCGGTATGTGAACCTAGAATTCATTCTAGATTAACAAAACAACTTTAATGTTAAGCTCAAACTTAATTCGCAGGAAATTAACTATGAACTTGTCGGGTGACGTACACCGAACTCCTAGCCTACACGACCTTCGTGAGACCTATTTTAGACTATGCTAATACAGTATGGTTTCCGCATTCGAAGACTAACGTTAAAAAAACTAGAAACTGTCCAACGTAAGGCTGTGAGGTTTATTCACAACAAATATAAACGTACGGATTCCCCTACTAACCTGTTGGTTTCCTCTGGCCTTCAGATATTAGAAGCTAGAGCGATACAGTCCCGATTAATATTTCTTTTTCAAATTCTCCATAACACTTATAAAATTGACCAGTCCAAATATGTCGCTTATTCACAGTCACGTGAAAGCCGACATGTAAGCATCTGCATACATTGGTAGAATATTCTCACAAGGTCGACGCATTTAAACACTCATTTTTCCCATCTACAATACGAAAATGGAACCAATTCGATAGCGATATAACAAGCGCTAACACTCTGCCTGAGTTCCGCACCAAAATGGAGGCACTAACTTTAAATTGACAAACAGCATGTTTACGCAATTGAACAGGCTGACCGTCTCATCGTAAAGGATATATATATATATATATATTTTAATAACTTGGTTGCCTTTCTTTCTTTCTTTTTTGCGTGTTAATTTTTTTCGTACGCTTTCTTGTTTTTATGTTCAAATTAAGTGTATACGTACTAGTCAGTGAAACTTTTTTCCGTCATGTATGTTGCAATTGCACATTCCTAGGCATATGTATGTATATTTTTTTTCGTCTCACGTTTACTGTACTCAATATGCCCACCTGTTATGCTCTCGATCGAGAGCGGCAGTATTGTAAATAAATAAATAAATAAAAATGGCATATGGGCAATATATGACCAAATATATTATTTCTTAACTTAGCCTTGAGCTCCTTTTTTTTTCTTGTTCTTTTTCTAAACCCGTGTTATTAGACAGTAATGAAGCACGTGTTTAGAAATAAAGGCTAGGGTTTTATCGGAAGCACTTGATACATTGTTCACAGTACAGCTAGCGACGAGACTTCATACAACGTCCACCCACTGTACTTTGCGTAGCGGTGGCACCTGTGGCGAGACGTCTCTCCCTCAGCTATCATCAGAGGCAGTTATTGGGAAAAAGTCACTATATATAGGACACCGCTTTTTGTACATAAGTCATTCATCCTGTTTGCATTTAAAGAAAAGTATTTGTCGGCTATAGACGCAAATCTACTAACGTCATATCAAGTGCACGTGAATTCAGCGATACGAATTATAAACGGCAAAATAGTTTCGTCGTCTGCAAACGAACATATGGCTCGGCTACGTTCGATTTCTCAGACGCCTGCAGTCGATAAAGCGGTCCACAGCACTTTGTGCCTTCTGTAGTCGTATTTTTCGAATGAAGTGCCTTGGCTACGCAGTAGAGGTAAGCTTCTCTGAACACCGCCTTCGATATACGTAGAGTGTGTTACGGTGCAGCCTTCTCGCTTTTCACGCATTTCGCCCCCATCGAAATGCATTGTGTATAATGATATAAGACTGCGTAAACATGTATGGTTGGAGTAAGTTTCTGCTGCGGCTTTCTGAGGCCACGAAGTTCGAGACACCGAAGATGAGCCGATACGCACCTTTCCTGGCCATGACCGTAGCGGAAGCGGAACACGGCCTTTCCGTCGACCACGTCACTCATCTGTTGTCCCTCAGGCATCTGTCATCCGCTCCGAAGGCTCCTTGTTTCTCGTTTCGGTAGAGAACATACCAGGTGGCACCTCGAGACAGGCACTGCGACCAGTGGGCGCGTGCAGCCATTACAAACTACAACATTTTGCAAGTGTCTTAAGGCGTACAACTTGTCGCTATTTTGATCTGTCTTTGCCAGCTTGCGCAGCAGCACTGGTGAGAAAGAAGTGGGAGGCCCAAGCCTAAAGGTCAATCTCTCCTGTAATGAGGAAACTGTCCATCACGGGCAAGGAACAGTTCGCTTGCTCGATAATAAACGTTTACTCTCTCTCTCTAACTCTCTGTCAAGGCAAATGAAACTACGGCAACGTAAATTGTTCCTCTAGTTCATCCTCCTGCTGCGCAGCTTTACAGAGAGCGAGAGAGAAAGATTTAATGTGGGAGAAGATCCGGGAGGGCGTCCTGAACTACTATGTTCCAGCTTGCTGCTCAGTGTTGGATAAGGAGAAAAGAGGAACAAAAGGAGAAGGCGAAAGTGAAGAAGACCTTGATGATGATGATGATGATGATGATGATGGTGGTGGTGGTGGTGATGATGATGATGATGATGATGATGATGATGATGATGATGATGATGATGATGATGATGATGATGATGACGACGACGACGACGACGACGACGACAGCGAAAATAAAAGACATGAACAGTGTTCCCCATTCTACGCTGCGGAATATCCTCCACCTGCGCGTTCACTTGTACTTCACATGTTAGACCGACATGGCAATGCCAATTGCGCGGGCGCCGAGACCGGAATTGAAGCAGAAACTGAAGTCCTCCGAAAATTTTCACTGACGAGAGCGGTTTGCACGACAGAATGAGCAAAACATGGGAGCTCTACTGTGGACAGCTTCAACTGCCACCATGTTCTCGAATTCCGCTATGCTGGCGTATAGTGAGCCAGTCAAAGAGGTTGTAGTAGCCCTGCGAGCCATACAGAGCTGTCAAGAGGGCGAATTTGACAAAGTCCTTAATCGCAACCCCGGTAGCCATTCCTTATGACCCGGTGATGGTGAACGCCAATCATATAGAGCTGCAATTGACAGCATGCGTACGCTATGCGACCCGACTAGCACAATTTCAGTTGGCATACTCTAAGCGAGAACCCAACGCGAACGACAATTCTGATTGGTTGCGCGCGTGGAGCTTTATTATTAGCTTCGACGAACGTCATGCACCACTATTACCGGTCTTTGATTTTTTCATTGTGACGTGTTTTCTTGAAGACGCAACGAATGTGGGGAAATTATATCACAAAGCTTGTTTTAGAGCCTTGACGCGAAAATGTGAGAGTGAGTTATCAATTTTTTTGTGGCATTTAGTTTAAGCACGAAGCGCACGTCGCCGCAGAAAGAGGCTCATTGTAGGTTTGGGTTTCAAGGTAGCACGCCTCTTGCGAATGCCATCCGGGCGATTGTCCTAGGGTGCAAAAACCCACTGGCGTGGCTATTCGTGGCAGCAAAGCAAATCTTGCCGTCCCTAAACGCTGAACGATAAAGAGGATTGTTCGGTTTTAGGGTCCTGAATAACAGAACGGTAACGATGATCGAACCTTGCAGCGTACAGCGACCTCGAAACTAGGCCGTCAGCAAAATGGCGAACGCGACCAGTGTTGCCAGGACAATGCATTTTCAATATCTCCTATTACCTAGGCTCGAGTGTATTTAGTTTTCTCGAGCAGAACGAGCAGAAAACGATTTTGTTGTTGCGCTTTTATTGTCGTCAAGGCACTTTAGCAAGGAGCTGGAACTCCGGAAAGTCAAGCAGGCTCGGTAGGCGATATGTTCAGCTATATGTACAGTTTTCTGGGTGGTTAGATGTCTCTTGTCGCCTAGAAGGCAATCGCAACCGTCAAACTGTTGATTTCCCAGTGTTCTCACCTTCCCGATGTTCTGGTAGGCGGCCAGATCAGGCCTCAACGATGACTCCGCGGCGACGTGAGAACTCACTCTGCTGGGTGCGCCCACCGCGCACAAGACGGCCAAAAGAAGCCATACCGAAGCCATGGTGGGGAACGCGCGCGTATGCGAAGGTTCGAGGAACGGCTGTGTCGGCCAACCCGGTAGCTCGAACACTGCTTAATTGCAGGCTTCTGATGTTTATATAACGCATTTAGCACGGCACCTCACACGTGCCACAGTCGTGGCAAAGGTTCGATGAACTCACTCGTTAGACATAACACAGTCGGGCTTACACCTGTGGCGTATCGCCAGGGCCCCTTTCACACACATGTTCCGCATGTTGGAAACATTTTCGGGGCACCGATTGTGTGGGCGTTCCTGGAACATTGCAGCTTTATTTCAGGCGATACTATAGTGCGCCCACGCGTGGAAATTCACAACATTCGAAACATGTGCGCCATGTCGTGCGAGGTGAGTGACCCCCGCGAGACACAAATTGTAAATAAACACACGCATATAACACGGTCTGTTTACTCAGCTGCTTTATTCATTTTCAAGATTACTTTGAATTAATGAAAGGAAGCCTAACAAACATTCCTTTTCATTGGTCCCACCAACTACGCAGAATTTTTCTTGTGCATGATCGCTATAAAAAATAGTAAGTCAGTAGATGCAAGTTGCCTTCAGTTCTTCTAACATGTTCTTCATTTCATATGCCCGGCTATCACACACATTTATAATCTGATATTATCTACCGCTGTATTTCCGAAGGCATTACAAAATGCTGTAGTGATACCTGTCTTTAAAGGTGGCAACAAAAAATCGGTTAAAAACTATCGCCCTATACCTATACTACCGGTATTCTCAAAAGGTATCGAGAAATTATTGCATGGTAGGGTACTATCATTTTTTAATAAACATAACCTTCTCCTTGATTTTCAACACGGCTTTCGAAAGAATCTATCCACAGAAACAGCATTACTGACTCAAAAAGAAATAATAATAGAAAAGTTTGAAATTAAGGAGATAGTTGCAGGAATATACATATATTTTACCAAAGCTTTTGATTTAATAAAGCACGGAATTCTGCTACATAAACTTGAATCCTACGGTGTCCATGGTGAAGCACAAGACCTTATGAAATCCTACCTCTCACAGAGGACAACATATGCAGATTCTAAAAATTCAATCTCTTCAACACAACACATTAGCGCAGGAGTCCCTCAGGGAAGCATTTTGGGGCCGCTCTTGTTTTTAATTTATCTAAATGATATTGTGCTATGTGCAACTGGCAGTAAATTTGTGTCTTACGCTGATAACGCTTCAGTGTTCATATCCGGGAAATTACAAAGTGATATCGAAGAGAAAGAAAGTAGCACAATAAATGCGTTGAATAAATGGCAAACGCAAATAGTCCGAAGATGAATTCTGAAAAGAATAAAAATAGTATTATACTTTCCAAAAGGGAAGGTACTATCTATGCCGCTCAATGTATTCTTAGGCCATGATCTTGTAGAGATAGTAGATTCTGTCAAAATCTTTGGCGTCATATTTTCTAAGCACTTGACTTGGAATGATCACGTTGATTAAATCAGATCAAAAATATATTCAGCAGTTGGTTTATTTCACGCCTGTGTGATATTCTTCCAGTTACAGTTAGGCTGCTGGTTTATAACTCTTTAATTATTTCCCTCTTACAATATTGTAGTACCGTTTGGGGTACTACGGGTATCACTAATTTGTCCAAGTTGCACCTTCTTCAAAAAAGAGCTGTGAGATGCATTGCTGGTGTGCCTTACTGTTTCCCAACACGTGACCTTCTTTTTTTAAATATGAAATGCTACCAGTCTCTGTCTTATACAATTACAGACTTTTAATGAGCTTCAAATCCTCTACACGAAATGATGAAAATCATATTGGTCATCTGGCAGAACTTGCAAAAAACACACAAATTCCACAGACCAGACAAAGAACTGTGGTTAGTTCCGACACCTAGAGCATATTACACCGAGCAATCTATCTCTTATACTCTGCCAGCGTTAATAAATAAGTTAAACCAAGAAATGTTTGACCCTTTAGAGTATTCAAATATTGTTACTAAACAATTTTTTCTGAACAAGTTTATGTGATGATACCGCATGCATTTATAATTATATTGTTTCTTTCTTTCCCATAGCGTTGTTGCTATTATTTATTGTAGTGCAATGAGCAGCGCTGTTTCTTACCTAGTGCTTTCTATGTTTGTTTGTGTGAAAGATTACCTTTTGTCGTTGGTCTGCTGTACTGCTAAGTTGAAAAGTGGGCAGGACCTCTGCCAAGCTTGCGAGCTTTTAGTCCTGTCTCCTTCGCTATTTCAAAGAAAATAAACGACTGATTGATTGATTGATTGATTGATTGATTGATTTCACAACAATTGAGACAAGTGCACGATCTCGTGCGAGTTCAGTGACCTCGCGAGACACAAATCATAAACACACGTGTAACACATACATACATACATACATACATACATACATACATACATACATACATACATACATACATACATACATACATACATACATACATACATACATACATACATACATACATACATACATACATACATACATACATACATACATACATACATACATACATACATACATACATACATACATACATACATACATACATACATACATACATACATACATACATACATACATACATACATACATACATACATACATACAAACATACATATAACATGGTCTGTTTACTCAGCTGTTTTACTCATTTTCCTAGTCTTTTTCCTCAAACCGCAGGGTAACGTCGTTTTGTTCTTTTCGTGGAAAGACAGAGTATACAATACAATTTATTAAAAAGAAAGCTTGCACTCCGCTTATTAGCAACCACTTATAGCACTTATCTAGCATTATTTCAAAATAAAATATTGAGAAAGCAGTAAGAAGATACATTACCCACAGGATGGTTAGGAGTAAACATGTAAAATTGCGAGAAAATTTGAAAGCGTGAAAAATGAATTAGCAAAATTTTTGTGTGGAAATTTAGTAAACACTTGAAAAATATTCCGACCTTTGTTAGCATACGGAAGTTAAAAGGCGTGGGTACTTGCAGAGGCATGCATTCAGAACTTACGGGGGGACTTGCGTAAGGCCGACAACTCTGTGCTGCAGTAACTTCTCGGTCGTCAATGTGAGGTATATATGCACGGACAGGCTCTTGGTCGTCTGCGACACCGCGTTCTTGCATTAGTTTTTTTTTTTTTTTTTTTTTTTTTTTTTTTTTTTGCTGCTGTGCAAGCAGTGTGTACAGTTCCGGCCATAACTTGTGCACAAGTGTGAAAATTCAATACGGCGTTCAATGCACCAACTTCCCTTTAACCATGGCCGCGCATAGCCGTGCCGACTGTTTAACCGTATTTCACCCATAATTTTCACACAGTTAAGCGCAGCAGCTTTAATTAGCCAGTCACTCGGCGAGCTTAAAGTTATGTGTACAGCGTACACACGACAGTCATCCGTTTTCCCCAGAAATGAGCTACAGTACTGAAGTAATGATGTCCTTCACTCGCTTAAGTCCACCTAGGCGACACCAATCACGCTTCGAGTCAAGGATTCGAGGGAAACGACGCGGTCATAGACCACGACACTGGCGTGACCGGCGTCGACCACGTCCTGATCGAGATTATCCCCACGCGCAAAGGAAAAGAAAGTCGCTTCATTTTAAATCTATATAGCAGCCCTCGACACAGTTCGTGTTTGTCTTCGTTTTCCTTGGTGGTGTGTTTCATAATGCCAGCTTAGTTTCTTTAACCACGTGACCGAACTCAGCACGAGTGTTTTGAATGAGCATGACCGATGGTGGAGGCCCCTCGTCGCCGACGAGGAGGAGGTTCACTACGCTTTTAGTTAGCGAGGGAACACGTTACTATACATAGCGAATGAAATGGATCGGGGTCTGTAGTAATACAACCATTACTTTACAGAACCTCAACAGCACAAAATACAGCCAAAGATGAAGACACAGTTATTCAGGATCAGGTGAAGTGAAGTGAAGTGAAGTTTATTCTTCTTTTCAAAGAAAAGAGGGGACCGGGACAAAAGACGGTAAGGCCTGACGAGGCCCCGTCACGTTGGTCAACACAAAAGGTCCAATCACGACTGGAACCACGAACATCACAGCATTTAGACAAGGCTTGCAGAACTTCGTGAAATCCAAAGCTCTATCGAGACCATCCACACGGGTTATCGAACTGATGGTGGGCGTGTGAGACCAGGCTAGTTGATATGGCGTATTGATATGACCAGCGCAAAGACAGACCCGGAACACAAAAAGATGCGACGAGGACTAGCGCTGTAGGCGAAGAATAGAGCCTGTAGCCGTGTTTACATGAATGCGACGGTGGCGCATCGCATCGCATTTCTGACGTATCGCATCCATGTAAAGGGCGGTAATGCGCTAGGAATGTGAATCGTATTCATGCGTCAAGAGAGGGTAAATCGAAACGAGTAAGTCGACTCATGTGGTGCGTGTAAACGGTAGCCTATCGCATGGAGGGAGAGAGTGAAAGCAAGATAGCTTATGCCTTCTGACTCTCCTCCACTCACCGGCGAAACTGGTTTCGGATTGGTTCAGACGAATGGTTTAAATATAGTTTTAATGCGAAAGCATTATACTTGGCTCATTGTGCGACCCCGCCGTCGTCAGAAAGCCTTGGCAGAAAAGCCGTGGCAAAAAAAAAATCGTGTCAGAAAGACGGCACCCATATTACGTCATCTTCATGTAGCTAAAGAAAAAAGTGGTCACGCTGAGGATTCGATCCTCTGCCCCACCGCCACCGTTCCGTAGGCGAGCGCGCTAACCACTGCGCCATTATTGCTTTTTTGTTTTGTTTTTATTGCGATATCAATTATATGGACACTCCCTTTCCTTCATGATATTTATTACGAATCTAAAACATACAGGCGTAAGGTATTTATACAGCGGACGAAACAGCGGACAAAACAAGCAGAAAAAACACCTCGCAGCACAATTATTAAACAGTTCTCTAAAAGGGAGGCGAAAGATAAACTTCATCAACAATGGATACCAGTCTGGTTGGAAATCTTTGATCATAAAGGTCTTTCAGATGTGAAATCATCTGCATGAAATGTAACTGCGATGATACAATTAAGGGGGGGGGGGGGGTTCTAACCATTCCGATTTAACATGCGAGTTTTCCATAAACTGTGCAACGCCATAAGTAGCCGCATGTCAAAAGGCACATGTGCACATTTAGGTGGCGTAAGGTACCGTATCCTATGAGCATTTACATCAAGAGCCTTTTTAAATATCCTTTAAAGAAGGAAGGAAGGAAGGAAAGAGTGGAGAAGGAAAGGCAGGGAGGTTAACCAGTTCAGGACAACCGGTTTGCTACCCTACACATGGGAGCGGGGTGAGGGGGAATGAAAGATGGGGAGGAGAGAGAGAGCACATAACGTACACAGCACACACATCGTCAGTCACAGTCCGTCACTCTTGCGTGGTACGTGACATCACTGTCATAGCCGCTTGTCCAAGCCCGTTTCCTTTAAAAACCTAAGCAGTCCCTTCGTTGCTTTCAGCTGCGATGTCTTCTGTCGACGACACGCGAGAATGGTTTCAATTGACAGTGGTCGATTGTCCAGGTGTGCTAGAACGGACGCCAGGGACTGTCTCGGAACATTATATTCAGGACAGTCGCATAGAATATGTTCTAGCGTCTCCTCGCAAAGACAGGCATTGCAAAAAGGGTTGTCGGCCATTCCAATGAGGAATGAATAAGATTTCGTGAATGCCACCCCTAGCCATAAGCGATAAAGCATAGTGGCCTCTTTTCGGCGGAGTCCAGTTGGCATACAGAGATGCATCAAAGAGGGCAGGTGGTAGTGACGATTCATCCGGTTGGTCTGGCTGCTTGGTGTGCACCATAGAGAGAGCGTGATCTCCTGTGCAAGCACTCGAAGTGTGCTGGCTGCGTCGGACCGTGAGAGCGGTATGGCCTCTTCCTGTGTGTCGTCAAGAGCTGCCCGAGCGGCATTATCGGCGTTTTCATTCCCTATGACGCCACAGTGACTTGGAAGCCACTGAAACGTCACGTGGTGTCCTTTCTCCTGTGATGTATGGAGTAAGTATCTAATATCGAATACGAGCTGTTCGTATGGCCCGCGACGCAGAGCTGATAGCACAGATTGTAGGGCTGCCTTTGAGTCACTGAAGATTGACCATTGTCGAGGTGACTCCCGATTGACGAAACGAAGTGCCGCACGAAGAGCAGCTAGTTCCGCAGATGTCGATGCCGTTGGGTGGTCAGTCCTGAAGCTAATGGTAATAGCTCTTGCTGGGACAACCACAGCACCGGACGAACACTGGAGGTTTGTGGAGCCATCAGTATAAATATGTACACTGTCCGCATACCTCTCGTGTAGAAGAAGCAGAGACAGTTGTTTCAGCACAGGTGACGACAGCTCAGATTTTTTCTTGATTCCTGGTACACTGAGATGTACTGTGGGGCTAATAAGACACCAAGGGGGTATCGATGGTTTAGATGCAGCGGTGAAGCCCGAGGGAAGTTTGTCGTTGTACTTGATGATAGTTTTAGAGAACGATGCTTGGCGCCGCTCCGAAGGTAGTGTTGCAAGGTGGTGATAGGGGGCACGTGCAAAATGTCTGATGTGCGTTCTCAGGGCTTCCACCGTAATGTGAGTTTGCATCGGATGGTCCCCGGCAATCGCAATAGTTGCCTCTGTTGACGTGCATCTGGGCAAACCAAGGCAAACTCGGAGTGCTTGAGCTTGTTCTGCCTGCAGAACACGAATATTTGTCTTGCAAGTGTTGTTCAGTACAGGTAGACTATATCTTAAAAACCCGAGAAAGAGAGCTCTGTAGAGTTTCAGCATTGCGTCTACTGACATCCCCCATGTCTTTCCTGTCAAGTATTTAAACAACTGGGAAGTTGCTGTCAGGCGCCGTTTCATGTAGGCCACGTGTGGGCTCCAACAGAGGTCTCGGTCAATGATTACGCCAAGAAACCTGTGGGTTCTGACATAGGAAATGGTCCGCCCACTGATTGAGATGACATAAGGCGTCATTGGTTTGCGAGTAAATGCCACTAGTGCGCATTTTTCTGGTGATATGCTGAGACCTTGTTTACACAAGTAGCTCGCTGTCAAAGTTGCTGCTCTTTGAAGCCGCGCACGTACCTGAGGACGTGTGACTGCCGAAGTCCAGACACAGATGTCGTCTGCGTATATTGAAATCTTGATGGTAGTTGGTAAGTATTCAGCAAGTCCAAGAAGAGCGAGGTTGAATAGCGTCGGGCTGAGAGCACCGCCTTGAGGAACGCCTCTGCTCGTATAGCGTCGCGTAGTCGGGCCATCGTCAGTTAACACAAAGAATGATCTTGCAGATAGGTAACTTGCAATCCACAAGAAGACTCGACCACCTAGGCCAACCGTCGCAAGAGCATCGAGAATAGACTCATGTAATACGTTATCGTATGCGCCTTTCACATCTAAGAATAAAGCTGCAGATAAACGCTTACGGGACCTTTCGTGCTGAACATACGAAACGAGATCAACTACATTGTCGATGGAAGAGCGGTCACGTCGGAAACCAGCCATGGAATTCGGATAAATCTTGTAGTGTTCAAGGTACCATTCTAGGCGGCCAAGGAGCATCCGTTCCATTACCTTGCCTACACAGCTGGCCAGCGCTATTGGGCGGTAAGAGGTGAGCTCGAGTTGGGATTTGCCCTGCTTCAAGAGTGGCACCATGCGGCTTACTTTCCATTCGTCAGGAACGTTTCCCTCCTGCCATGAGGAATTGTAAAGGCTCAACAATTCTCTCCGTGCAGATTCTCCAAGATAGCACAAGGCTCGGTATGATATACCATCTGGACCCGGAGATGAAGAACGCCTGCAGAGAGCTAGTGCCGCCTCGAGCTCCTCCATTGTAAATGGAAGGTCCATGCGGCAATCCCGGGAATGGGGGACGTCACCTCGGGCTGGAGGATCTGGACGAGTCGCTTGGTCGGCGATCATAGCACAAAAGTCCTCTGCGACATCGATGTCTTGCCGCCCTTGGAAGAGCGCGAGTGCCTTGAATGGAAAACGCTGTTCCGGAAGGCAACGCAGACCTTGCACCGTTTTCCAAATGTGAGACAGTGGCTTGCGGGGGTCTAGCACGTGTCTGGCAAAACGTTGCCCAACGTTCCGATGCTAATCTATCCATGCGACGTTGGATCTTCTTTTGCATCCTCCTGGCCGCCCTAAGGTCATAGATTGATTTCGTACGCCGATATCGACGTTCCGCCCGGCGACGAAGTGCTCGTAGTCGCTCTAATTCTATGTCGAAGTCGTTTCGCTTGGAAGAGATCGTCATCATGCGGGTGGCGTTTTGCATCGTACTTTTAATTGTTTGCTCTAACCCGGATGGTAGGCCCTCGCGGCAAGCATCTTCCATATCAGATTTGAAGGTGGCCCATTGAATGGTCCGAATGGTCTTCCGTGGACCAGATCTAGACGACAAGCCTTTGATGTTAAGATAAGTGGGAATGTGATCACTCCCATGCGTCTCAATGTCTGGAAACCACTTCACACATTTGGCGAGAGAGTTGGAGACGAAAGCAAGGTCGAGGCAGCTGCCGTATGTGACGCCTCGAAGAAAGGTGGGGCTACCATCGTTCAAGAGAGTAAGGTCATAGTTGTAGGCGATGCTTGCTAATCTTCGTCCTTTTGCATTGGTTCTTGTACTTCCCCATGCCGGATGGTGTGCATTGAAATCTCCTATGATGACCCATGGGGCAGGACACACACTCAAGATATCTGCTAATCTTTTCGTTTCAAAATTGCTTGAAGGCGATATATACACGCCTATGAGAGTAAACAATAGTTTGTTCTTTTTAACTGTGATGCATATATATTGATTGTCGTCGTGAGGCGGAATTGGTTGCAAAACATAGGTAAGTTCACGACGAACAAAAACGATGATTTTGCTGCATGCACCATTTGTTGAAGACCTAATAAATTCGTACCCTGACAGTCTCATTGGTTTCGACAGGTTGGGCTCACAAATGACGATGAGTGGAAACGCATTGGTGTACACAAACTGACGAAAATCTGAAAGGCGTGATTTTAGCCCTCTGGCGTTCCACTGGATGACGGACGCTGCCTTGACTTCTTTTCGGAAGGATGGGGTATGGGTAGCCATCTTTCTAGTTGAGGGATTCAAGCACTGGGCTTAAGGCGTCCAGCACTTTAAGTGCGCTTCGAGCAGATGTTGTCCCCATGTCGACTAAAAGTGCTCGGATGGCGTCCATGAGGGAACGCAGAACCGAAATGACTTGACGATCTGTTTTAGGTGCATCATCCATGACTGGAGAAGGCTCCGGTTGGACGACGACCTTCTGAGGTTCCTTGGCAAGGGAGCGGCTCGGTAGCGTAGGCCATTCCTCTAAAGAAAGAGTCTTATCCGCTTCCTTCGTGGAAGTGGTGGGCCCTTTTCGCGGCTGCGACTAAGTGGTGCCGCAGTGGAGTGGGTACTATCAGCTTCGAGCATGCGCCTTCTTTGAAGACGTACGATGGTGCCGACGTCGACGCCAGACTACTTCGGCTGCCTCCCTGTGTGTCGAATTGTCTCTGGACATTTGCTTGAGAACCGCGCGCTCCGTCTTGATGCGGGGGCAGTCTTTCGAAGAGGCAGCGTGAGGGCCATTACATTTGGCGCACTTCAGAACCGTGGCACCGCAGGTCTCTTCTGCGTGAGGTTCAGCACAACGGGGACACAGTAGCGGGTTGGGACACACGCCCTTGACGTGTCCTAGCCGGAAACACTGATGACATTGAAGCGGCTTCTGGATGAATGGTCGAACCGGATGACGGAAATGTCCGACTTTAACGTGGGATGGTGTACAATCCCCCTTAAAAATTACTTTTACGCAGCGCGTATTCCCAAGGCGGCGCACTTGCGTAATGATAGTGCACTCGTTTGCCGGCTTGATGAGGCTAGGTAAGTCATCATTGGGAATGGCAATGTCGATGTCATAAATTACACCGGCTATGGATGTATCGTCGGTCGGGATAAAGGGGCGCATTTTGATGCCGCCTAGCTCCGTGATTGCTTGAAGTTTTCCAAGCGCACTCACGTTGTACACGTCTATGGTGAGTATATTCTTCCGTGGATTTATTCTGATGTCCTTAATTTGATCTGGCACCGCACATTCCAGAAAAATGGATAGGGCTTGCCTGTTCAGTAGTCGTAGGTTGCTTGAGGGTTCTTCCGGCATAAAGATGATGACGTGTGGCCAGCGCGCAGGCCTTGACTTCATAGTCGTTGTACTCGCAGGAGTTGACGGCGATGTGTTGACGATCTTTCTCTTCGCCCTCTTGCTCCGGACGGGTATGAAGCTGTCGTCGGATGAGTCGTCTTCCGACATAGAGTACAGCTCGGTGTCTTCGGTGTCGCTGGGGGAGCCAACTCGCTTCCTTGCGGTTGACGGCCGTGATGACTGCTGGCCAGGGGGGCCTCTGGAGTGCTCCGCGTCCATGGCCGCAAGACGAGGAGGCGAGGCACCTCGAAAGGCGAAGATTTCCCCAAAAATTCAGAGAGCACAGAGATGATGATGATGATGATGATGCCTCAATACTTGGCACAACCCACTGAGGGGGATAGGCCACGAGAGACAAGTGTTCTATCAAGAAGACACTTCGTCGTCGTCCTCCTTTAAAGAACGTCCTAAAACAAACCGGTGTCCTTACAGTCAGTAAAGCAGTGTTCTATAATCGCCGGTACATTACAGGGACTACCATTAATCGAACAAACAAAATCACCTTTCCAACCAGGATTTAACAGGTAGCGTTTCAGTATGCACTTTGTCGAAGAATGTTTTGAAGTGTGAAGAAATAGACATTTTACAGACCCGTACAAGCACGTCATGTCCAGGTAAGACGATGTATAGCGATCGGTATAACGGAGATTTAAAAAGCATGTCAACTAGATTTTTATACAGATTTTCCCGTAAGATAGAGAATAAGCATTAATTTGAGAACCTCACTGCCAGAAAGCGCATTGCGACGTACTCTTCACGCATGAATCCCTGCAAATATGGACGTGAAGTAAAATTTGCCGGAATAGCTAAATTTGGTAAAACATTCACGAGATTAATTTGCTAGAACGGCCGAAGTAATGGATGAGAAGAGTATCGGAAAAAAGAAGAAGAAACGAGACACTAATTCTCTCAAAGGTGAAACAGGACAGGTCCACCTCCACTGACTGGCCTGAAAATATTGTCACGCCTAATTGGCACACAAGTTGATGACCAAATAAATAAAAACCGCTGAATGTAAACCCTGGAAGAATGAATTACGTGTTTGCAACACATAGAAGGGTTTTGTTGCCACAAATAAATTGCATGCTTTAGCTCTGCCAAAGATTGAGAGAGTATGCGGAACAAATGTTTGGGCATACCACCTTAGGTAGACGTTCTCTCCAGTAATGTGCACTTTACTTATATGCATCCAATGGAACACCCAGGTATTTTGATGGCTTACAAGACCATTCAATACCGGCAAACTGTGTCGGCCTAAAGATCCATGAGCTGTAGCACAGCCCCGAACTTTTCGAACAGTTCATTATTACACCAGAGATGGCGTCGAATTCCTCTATCTTGGACACCACAGCTCTGATACTGAACTTGTCCGTACAAAAGAAAGTGAGGTCATCTGTATATGCCAGCACTTTTACCTCTGTTCCAAAAACACTGCAACCTAAACACTAGAGTGAAATACGTTGAAACACAGTGGTTCTAAGTAAAGGTAATAAAGAATTGGCGAAAAGGGACAACCTTGTTTCACAGAGGAACAAATGGACAGAGCCCTAGACATGAGACCATTAATAATCAAACGAGTCGAACGATCGTTATAGCACCGTTTCACACCTTAAAATAGAACGAACCCGACGTGAGCATGCTCGAGCAGAGAAAACCGAAAAGAATGGCAGACCCTACTGAATGCCTTAGCTAAGTCTGCTTGGAGCATTACTAGTTGGTGATGAGAAATGGAACAATGTTCCAATACTGTACGGGCTATGTGTACGTTTGTTTGTATTGAGCGGCCTTTTAGACTGCAGGTCTGGTGAGAACCAAAAAGAATCGACATTGCAAATTGTAGTCTGTTTGAGAACACCTTCGTAAAAATAGGTCCGTAGGCTTCAACAGATCAAAATTTCTCTCTGTCGGTGTATTTTGGAATGAACACTGTGTGGCTTCTAGTGAATGATTGAGGAAGAGTATCCAGATCAAAACCAAGTCTGAACATCTTGAGTAACACGGGAGAAAGTAGGAATTTAAAGGCTTTATGAAACTCCCCTGAAATGCTATCCAGGCCCGGCACCTTTGATAGCTAATTCAGTCAATATCTAATTCGATTTCTTGTTGAGAGAAAGTAGTAATGACATCACACTCTTCTTCACTTAAAGGGGTCACAAAGGACACAAAACGTGCTACCAGTTCATCATATTGTTCATCAGAAGGGGCGTTAAACAATGCCGTGTAGTAAGCCTCGAGTTCAGAGATAAGTTCCCTTGTATTGGAGACTGATGATCCGTCGGCATAAATATCAGGTATCAGCCTGCTTTTTGCATTGCGGTATTCATCAAGTAAAGTTTGACGTGTGGGTTCCTCAGAATGCAAAGCACGATTATCAAGCGTCCGAACACGGGCACCTCTTTGCGTTATATTCCTGAAGTGCACAGTTATCGTTAGTAATTTCGTCTACATAAAAGCCAGGCGACTCACATTCTAGGTCATAGATGTTATAAAGACTTTTCAGCAAAGTATTTTCTTCAAATTTCTGATAAAACGATGTCACAGATCTAATTTCAGTCGGAATTGAGCCAACACCTTGTTTGAGAAGCTCTTAAGAGGAAAATAAAAGCATATCATAAGCCAAACAAGTTTCACGTGCCAACCGCGCACGAGAAATTAAGTCCCCATCATTCACAAGTGATGAGTTAAGTTTCCAGAGCGTCCATTGCGGTATGGAATTTGAACGAAAGTTTTTTGGATAGTCTGCGCGAAAACAATGCCATGGTCTGAAAAATAAACTGCGCCGCCGTTGCAAAAGTTTACAGTGATGAATATCTTCGAGGCTGTATACACGTGGTCGGGCTCTGCCTGGCGCGCGATTGACTAGATGGCGCACGAAAGCGGTGGCGCCACAGTGGGCGCTACGGAGTCTTCATCGTCCGAAGTTGACTCGCTCACGTGGTACATCATCAGTCGAGACAGCAAAGCGTGGCCGGAGGCGCCAGTTCACTGCCGACGAAGTACGAGACCAGCGAAACGTGCGGTGCGAGCTGGTGCAATCAAACCACGTTCGCCACCCATGTCCCCGATAACGCGAAAGGCAGAGCGAGCGTCAACACCATGGTGGCGCACCGAAAAGTACTGTCATCGCTCGGCAAAATGATGCCATCGTGCTTAAAAGTGGTGTCATCGAGAAAGAGCAATCAGCGCAATGTGCATGAAGCAGTCTATTTTAATGGGAACTCCGCAAATAAAACTGAGCTGAGAGATGGCAATAAGGCTGGTTTGTTGTCTTGCGTTCTTGCTACCTCAATAGCAGCAACATTGCGCTAATGTGGTAAACTCAGCAACATTTCGCCGCAACACTAAACTCAGCGACACAACTCAGCGACAAGTAATGTTCTCGCATTTACACGTCATCAGAATTGCTTAAGTGCCCCCCTTAGCCTTAGCCAGAGTTATCGCAGAATGAGATGGGTGACTGATGCTGTGGTAAACTTACCTTGTCTAGGCATGGTAAGTTTCATTGGCATGGTAAGAATCATTGATTCTGTTCCCTGAGCAGAATCAATGATTTAATACTCTCTGACCCTCCACCTTGATTGCTATTATTTCTTGTTTCAACTTTTATGTGCAAGTTGGGCCCTTTTCTTGCTATGCTATTTTCTTGTTATGTTATGTGTTTTATTGCTGTTATTTTACATAAACGCTGACACGTAGTTATGCGTTATGACACGTAGTTATGCATTATGAAATGTCATACGCTCCTCTCGCATTCATGTAAGCACGGCTTACGCCCCAGCTTCTTCCTGATAACTCTTTTATTACTCCATCATAATTTAATCCTTCGCCTAGCTCGCATTGCTATGTCTTCTTTCTGTCGCTTTTAACCTAAGCTGACCAATTCTTCTATTATTTTTTGACGCAATGAATAATTCAGCGATAAAATCAATAAGTCGTTGGCTAACTGCATTTGGAACGTCGCTGTTCGGACCTCCTTTAATGTGCGCTTGCTCGGGCATGTTAGCAACACTATTGATTTAGGAATTACCTGCGTTTCATTTTTTCCGGACGTTTATTGCGTGAAATTTTCGAGCATAAAGCTCATATATACGTATGGGCTTATAGTCATTATTCGTTGGCGCTTGCGCGCTGTTTCACGTGCCACGTGACCCGGTGACAAGAAGAGGAAGAAGAAGAAGAAGCATCGTGGTGGGCAAGCAGTGTCTTCTAGTAGCACCGCGGAGATGCGAAAAGCCTCGTCCGCCGGGTGGTCGACGTTCGTGGAACGCGACGCGAGCCAGCAGCAGCCGCGTCGTTCCCAAGCGCGTGCTACGCGCTACTCGCACAGCCCGCCATCAGGCCTGCCTGACGGCTGCAGAGAAGGGCCGGAGCACGCCGACCCACTGGCACCACGCTCCACAGCCGGCAACGTCCATTCGATAGCGCCCGACCCGGTGAGCTGTCTCGGCTCGCATTTTTCTACGAACACCTGCGAACCCTGCAGATGGTCATCACTCATCTTGGTCATCATTCATCACTCGGAAAGTTCACGCAAACACGGCAGTAGCGGGTCGAGTCAGCTTGGCGGGCTGGAATGGGCCCGTCGCGTTAATTTAAACGCCATCGCGTCGCGGTGAGCGAGCGTCGAGTCGGGCGCGCACATGTAAGTCAAATGGGACGAGTCCGGCACAAGCTGTCGCAGCAATCGTGACGTATACGTAGTTCATGTAAATGCTGTCCAGTTGTCCAGTCGGGCTGTTTGAGCCTGACTTCTCGACCCGCTCCTGTCACGTCTACGCCAATGCATAGCCACTGCGTGATTACGTCACCAACTCGCTTAACGCTCTGTTATCGGTAAATTAATACAGTCAGCGTCATGTCGTCAGCGCAGATTAAGTGCAGAGATAGTGTTTTCTGTCGTTGTCGTCATGTTTATAGCATCATTCATCAAGTTTTCTCATCGTGGGAAGTCATCTCCACTCAATTTTTTCTGTGCTTTCAGCGGCCATAACACTAACATTCTGAGCTTCAATCATGAATTGCATGTTAAACTGCATGCGGCCTACAGCAAGCAGTCTATATTATAGCACATTCGGGGCGGTTCGATTACTTAATTTTTTTATATATATCCCAGTTCAACCACACACTAGTCCGGCAACACAAGATCGATAACAAAATTAAGTGCCTTCTGCGTGGTCATTGTGCACAGTATACGGGCCGTTTCGTTTTCGCATGTGCGCCTCGGCGGTCAGCCCGACTAGTGTTCTTTGGTATGTGCAGTTTTTCACGCCCGAAAGTATTGCAGGCACAATGCAACATCGACGCCCTTGCTGTGCATTTGGGTGCCAGAGCGTGCGGCGCAAGCTTAGTCCGGAAGGGGTGCACGTAGTTCTTCAGTGTTTTGGCGTATATGGCACAGCAGTAGCTCCACTCTTTCTAACGTCACACGATCCCTGCCAGAATTACGGTCGCTGTCGGTGGGAGGGGCTTAGCTGAAGGGATCGTAAATTAGCGATATTTCCTGGTAAAAGGGGCGTTGAGCACTAAAAGTTTACGCCCATTGGAGAGTATCTTGTCCCCAAACAACGATCACCATATATGCCTTGCTTGCGTTTTTCTTGAAACATAGGCGCTAGATAGACTTTCCTGTCACGAATGCTATGTCCTGCTGACAGTGCGCAAAGAAGTATCTGGAAGTACTGTCGGGTGGCACTTTGCGTCTTTGGCAGTCAGGAAAAATGCGTACGTTATGTTTAACGTTGTTCGCTGTGTTTCCTTTAAATACCGACATATCTTATTATGGTCGTTTCCTGTCGAGCGATATTATATGCGGAGGGGACATTAGGCAAAATCTCGTCCCAGTTCTTATGTTCCACGTCGCCAGTAATTCAAAGCATGTCTGCGAGTGTCCTTTTTAAACGCTCCGTTAGTCAATTCGTCTGGGGATGATAGACTGTCGTTTTCCGGTGGGCCCTGTGAGTTTGAAAACGACGTCTAGAAGTACGGCCGTGAACGCGGTTCCCCTGTCAGTGATTACTACCACTGGGTCACCGTGCCTAAGGACGACGTTTCTGACGAAAAATCGAGCTTTTTCAGATGCTATGCCCAGCTGGGTAGCTTTTGTCTCCGCGTATCGGGTAAAGTAATCGGTGGCGTCAGTGATCCACCTGTTCCCTGTAGCCGAAGTTGGAAATGGTTCAATAAAATCCAGGCCAGTTTTGGCGAATGGCGTTCCCGGCACCTCTACAGGATATAGGAGACCAGCGGGCTTGTCGGGTGGCACTTTGCGTCTTTGACAGTCAGGAAAAATGCGTACGTTATGTTTAACAGCGGCTGGGAGCTTCGGCCAATAACACTTGCGCCGTAGTCGGGACAATGTTCGTGTGTAGCCCAGATGACCTGAGGTTGCCTCATCATGACGCGCTGTGAGAATTTCATTGCGAAGCGAAGCAGGCACGACCAGTAAGTAGGCGCTGCCCGTCGGAGAAAAGTTCTTATAGAGAACATTGCGCTTCAAACAAAATGACGCCAGCCTTCTTGCAAACGGTCGCGACACGTCTTTAACTCGGACTTTCAAGAAATAAGTGGAAGCAGTTCTATCTCGTCGCGCTGCTGCCGTGAAATGGTAAATGTATCGACAACTCCCAAAAATGCAGCCTCCGTGTCCTTATCATCGGTGACAGAGACTCTATTGATGACCGAGAGAGGCAGTCAGCATCAGTGTGCTTTTTTCCCTGACTTGTATACGACGGTCAAATTGTACTCCTGAAGCCTGAGGCTCCAGCGCGCGAATCGGCCAGATGGGTCATTTAAGTTAGTCATCCAACAGAGAGGATGCTGTTCGCTGACGACGGTGAATGAGCAGCCGTACAAATAAGGGCGAAATTTTATAACAGCCCACACTACGGCGAAGAATTCCTTCTCCGTCGTGGAGGAGTTTTCCTCAGGGCACGAAAGGGTTCTGCTGGCGTAGGCTATCACTTTTTCGGAGCCGTCTTGCCACTGCACCAGCGCAGCACCCAGGCCTACATTGTTCGCGTCGGTATGAAGAGCTGTCGGGTCGTCCTGGTCAAAGTGTGCACGACCTGGGGGCGTTTGCGGCCGTTCAAGTAACTCGTTAAATGCCATTTTCTCTCTTTCACCCCATACAAAGGGAACATCCTCTCGTGTTAGTCGCGTCAACGGTGAGGCAATACTTGATAAGTCCGCAATAAACCATCGATAATAGGCGCACAGGCCCAAGAAGCCTCTCACTGCTGTGTTGTCAGATGGTGTGGGGAACTTTGTGACAGCGTCTATTTTGTCTGGATCAGGCCGGACACCGTCTTTACTGACGACACGGCCTATGAATGGGAGGTCGTTTAGGCCAAAATGACATTTTTCTGCCTTTAAGGTAAGGACAGCCAAGCTTATGGTTTGAAGAACAGCCTTTAGCCGGTTACGGTGCTCTTCAAATGTAGCTGAAAACACAGTCACGTGGTCCAGCTATACCAAGCATGTTTTCCACTTTAGACAAGAAAGTACGGTGTCCATAAAACGCTGAAAAGTGGCTGGCGTGGTACACAAACCGAAAGGGAGCCCCTTTATTTTTATTTATTTTTATTTCATAATACCCCTAAACGCCCCCGAAGAGGCGTTACATAGGGGCAATGGATACATGAAATAATGCGAGCTTCGCGTGTCACAGAAAAAAAAAAGTTGTACAATAGTACGACATCTAGCAAAATACACAAATAAAACATACAAAATACATTAGTCAAGTGCAAATCAGAGGGAAAATACAAAAATGGCTGAGAAAACAAATTAGAGGCATTAAATAGATGCAATTTACAAGGAAAAGAAGTAAAACGAGGTCTTGCTCGAAACTGCGTAAGTTGTCACCTTAATAAATTAATAAGACATGAATACACTTATAAAATGTACGCGCAAAACGGTAACACAAATGACCAAGCAAGTAATATATACACTGAACAACGTATGAAGAAACGTTAAAACAGTATATGATGGATATGTACACGGAACTGTTGCGTAAAAGTTCCTAAAAAGTTGCGAAATCAGTTTGAGTAGCAATGTGTGATGGCAGGTTGTTCCATGCAACTATTGTTCGGGGAACGAATGAGTTGGTGAGCGACAAGTTATGCGTTTTATCTTGACGATATGGTCTGTGCGTAGAAAGAAGGCTGTCGCTGGTTCGAAGATCCGGGGAAGGTAATGATGATAAAGTTTGTGCAGCAGCGAAAGGCGGGCAATTCTGCGGCGATGAGATAAGTCATCAAGCTGAGCGCGAGCTTTTAGTGCTGAAATGCTAGTATAGGGCGAATAATCAGAAAAAATGAAACGGACTGCACGGTTTTGCAGTGATTCGATTTCTTGGGTGATATATAGGTTTGACACGGATCCCAGATAGCTGATGCATACTCTATTTTGGGGCCTATTAATGTGATGCATGCTAGTCTGTGCAGTTTAGCTGGAGCATGCTTAAGGTTGCGTTTGAGGAGGCCTAATGAGCGGTTAGCTGATGCTAACGTCAGGCGGATGTGATGATGCCACGTTAGATCAGACTGTAAGTGAACACCAAGGTACTTATATGAAGTTGTAAGTTCGATTATGTTGTTATTTATTACGTACGATGTTGTAATACACTGGTTGCGCCTAGTTAACGATTGTTTTAGCTGTATTAAGAATCATCGATCATGTTGAGCCCCATGTGCTAATAGCGTTAAGATTGGTTTGCAGAATACCTTTGTCATTGTCACTTTAAATTAATCGATATATTATGCACTCATCGGCGAAAAGTCTGATGTGGGAAGACACACAGTTAGGCAAGTCATGGATATAGATTAAGAAAAGTAAAGGGCCAAGAACACTGCCCTGCGGAACAGCGGAGGTTACTTTGGTAGAAGAGGAATTGCTGTTGTTAACGGATGTGTATTGTACTCTGGTTGAGAGGAAATCCTTAATCCACCCAATAACGGTCATGTGCATGTTAAGGTTCTTTAACCTGAGTATTAGTCTATGGTGAGCAACGCGACCGAAAGCTTTTCAGAAATCCAGAAAGATATCGTCAACTTGAAACCCTAGGTCTAGGCATAATTGTAAGTCACGTAAAAAGCCGGCTGTATGCCGCATGAATAACCGCTACGAAAGCCATGTTGGTAATCAAAGATTAATTTTGTGGTCTTCTAAGTAATTAATGATTTCAGTATACAAGATATGTTCAAGCAATTTACAAATAGTACTAGTTAAGGAGATGGGGCGGTAATTTAATGGGTGAGTTCGGTCTCCGGACTTAAAAATGGGTATGACTTTGCCACCTTCCAGTCGTACGGAATTGTGTTACTTGATACAGACTGCGAGAAGAGAGCACACAGTAGTGGTGATAAACTAGGTGACAAATGTTTTAACAATTATTAAACGTAATGTAAAATTCATAAATACCGTCAGGCGTCACGAAGGAGGTTTTCTCACGATCTCTCTTATCGACCTACATCTAACAATAGCGGCTGCGTAGGTCCACGGAAATAAAATTACGTGCATGGCGTAATCTGTCAAGTGAATCGTCAATACGTGGTAACATGTAGACATATTTTTTTTTACTTGATTTAACTTGCGGTAGTTAATACAGAAGCAGAAGCTCCCTTCTTTTTTCTTGACCAACACCACGGGGGACGCCCAAGGACTCTTCGAAGGCTGTATACCAAAATTCTCGAGCATTTTCTTCCCCTGCTTTTGTATCATCTTCGCGTTCCTTCGGGGCCACACGGTAGGGTTTCTATCGAATTGGTCTCGTGGCATCTTCTGTAATTATCCGATGCTTGGTCAGTGTTCTGGAATGTGGACGAAACGCAATCTTCAAACATGCTGTATCAATTCCAGTAGGCGCTGCCTCTCAGCCGGCATCAGTGTGGAGCAAACTTGGACAGACAATGTTGCCGGGGCGCGAATGGTCGTTACATTCATTCCATGACACTCCACAGTATAGTCATTTACTTGTGCTATATGTCATCAGAGTACGCAATTGCAGTGCTCTTTGGGATGTGGCGGCGTTCGTTGCTAAAGTTCGTAAACAGCACTTCTGCATGCCCATGATTTTATGCCAGAATGCCCTTTGCAATTGAAACACCTTGTGTGAGCGTTAGTACTCTGATCTGTTCCGATATCGCGTCACCATGGTAAGGCCTCTCGCTAGAGACAGACACGAGGCAGAAGGTTAGCAGAGGTAGCGTTGTGTCGTCGGCTAGTCGTAAACGCTCGCGTTGTCCATCATTGTTGCCGTCTATATCTGGACTCGCGGAAAATGTGACCAAACGCTCCGGGATGTTTATAACTGAGCCATAATGTCGCAGAAAATCCCTCCCCAAGATGACTTTCTTGCAGCACTCGGGGAGGATGACGAACGTGGCAAAGCTCGCATCACCGATGCGGAGTCTGGCGGTGCATTTACCCGTTGGCGTCATTAGCTGACCCCCGGCACTCCTGATGTATGGTCCCGTTTACGGTGTTTTCACCTTTCTAAGGCGGTCAACCAGCTCTTGACGCATAATCGCGAAATCAGCACCGGTGTCCACAAGGGCCGTCACGGGATGTCCGTCAATGAAAAAAAACACCCCTTCCCCTACCGGAAAATGGGTGTAAGCGAAGCTTGTCCTGGGTGCACCTAAACTAAACATGATGCGACGGCTGCGACGGAGAAAATGACGTCACTTGTGGTATGCCCGCAGTGCGCCGCTGTCGCTTGCGTTCGATGTCTCGAGTTTGCTCGGCAGCGTGGTTAGCAGCATTCGGCCGCCATTGCCGCTTGCGATTCGTCGAAATTAAATGGCTTCAAAATTAAATCTGTCTGTTACGTAAGACAATGAATGGCTCATACACCATTAAACGATGGCTCATGCCACCCTAAACGCGGCCTCCCCATTACGACGACAGACAAGTGAAATTCTACGCTGGAATGATTAGCGGCAACGCAGCCAGCTGTGGAAGCAGACGGCGACGACGATCGAATGCGGGAAAAGTGGCACGAGCGCGTGCCGAGCACGAGCACGAACGTCTACCGAGGGGTGCCAACCCAGAGTTTCTCACTATATTACCTAGAGGGAAATCTGGCACTGCTACGCTGTGGTATGCATGGGAATGCCGGGATATTGTGACCTCGGATTGGCATCGTTCTCGGAGAGCCTGGACGCCTTGAAGACGCGCCTGGCTAGCACCGTTCCCTCTGCCACAATGATTCATTTCCTGCTGAAAGACCACGTAAAAAGTTGTTTTAGCATTATTATTGCAGACAAACATGTCTTGTTTAATTTTGAGGATATATTATTGGATGTACAATTATATGAAACGTAAGAAGCATCAGCTGGTCGTTAATGTTGGAGTACAGACTGCAAGATTCTCGCTCGCTTTGGAACAACTTGTCGTCTGTTCTTGCTTTTCTTCGCTTGATCCTGAATTGCAGGTGAGTCAACTTTATTGAGATGTAATATAGGCGAATGAAAGCCTTCCGCCTAGATTTTATTTTAAGAATGTATTATTTGTGTCCCTGCACGAAAGAACACATACACAGCAGTAGGGGAAAGAGCTATGGCTGCTGCAGCCATAATCAATAATAGTCGCCAATACAATCACCGCCTTAGTGTTGCGGTAGATGCGCCGTGGTGGCTTAGTTGCTGTGGCATTACGCGGCTAAGCACAAGGTCGCGGGATCGAATCCAGGCCACGGCGGCCCCATTTCGATGGCGGCGAAAAGTAAGAAACGCCCGCGTACAGTGCATTGGGTGTACAGTGAAGAACCCACATCCCCCCCCCCCCTCCACCCTACGGCGTTCCTCATAATCAAATCGTTTTTTTTTTTTTTGTTGGCACGTAAAACGTCAGAATTTAGTTCATTCATTTCGGTCGGTATATGGCGTCTCGACAAAGTGGTTCTCTTCGATCGCATTTCGTGCAATATCGTCACTTCTCGCACTACTATCCACAGGACGCCTCTGGGCGCGGTTCCGGCCATGCATCCCGGTTGCCCGACGACCGCAAAAGGCTCATCACGATCACCGCGCTCGCGCTCGCCGTGGTGTGCGCCTTCACGGTCCTGTCTCTGATGCTGCCTTCGACCAAGCCGCAGGGCGAAGTGTCGCGCTGGTGCGACACCAGCGACTGCCGCGACCACGCGGCGCTGCTCACGCGCGACCTCAACCGCAGCATCAACCCGTGCAACGACTTCGATGCGTACGTCTGCTCCACTTGGAAGCCCGACGCCCGGTTCCCCAACGTGTTCCAGACGGCGCTCGACGACCTCAGCATCGCCTGGCTGGACGGATTGAAGGAGCTGCTGGAGAAGGGCGCCACGATGGCGTCGGTTGCTGCGAAACCGCTGGCCATGTACACGACGTGCGTCGAGAGCAGCGGGGCCAGCGAGGCGGACAAGAGCTGGTTTCTCGGCTTCCTCAGGGAGCGCAAACTGTCCTGGCCCGAGAGACCACATGGCGGTGCCAAGGCGACGAGCGTGCTCATGGACTTGGCGGTCAACTGGCAGATGTCTCTGTTGCTGCGCGTCCGTGTGCTCAAGCATCCGTTCACGCCCGACCGACGGCGGTTCCTCCTCGTGCCTGGTCGCAGGAGCGACGTGCGCCTGTTTGCAGCCATGCACGAGCACGTCATGGCGACCGGAAACTACACAGGGTGCATTCTCGCTCTCTCTCGATACCGCGTGGAGACAGGTCTCTCCAAACTATCAGCTTTCGCAAAATTTAGCAACTGTGTACTTTAGGGTGCCATATACGCTGCGCAAAACGTACTCGCCAATCTCTGATATCATGGTGCCACGGTTTCTACAAGATGCACGGATAAGGGCGATTCTATCTAAATTCATGCGTTCTTCTGCGAATAGTGCGGGGCCATAGCTGTGGTGACAGTGCCCTTAATTTCGTTTATTTCTTGCATTTCACCTTTGTTTTACATTTCGCAATATGTTATAGATTTACACAATGCACATTCACCTGTATTAAACTTCTATAAGTGCGGTCAGGGGTCACCGGTATGAATTCAACTATTAGCAGTTTCCAGGTGTACCGGTCCGTCGTTGGGACAAGTAGAAAAAAGGAAAAAGTGAGGCGCACATTTGCGTCATTGACGAAGAATGCCGCCGCGGTAGTATTTCTTGGGCGGACACGAAGAATTGGTTCAAAGGTAAATGAAAAACATAGAATGTGCACAAAGCTATCCGCATAAGCTAAAAAGTAAGATTATCTGGCTTCCTTCACTTGCACCCAAAGCACAGCACACGAACGTTCTTTCACCCAACCCTCAGTGGAATGCGGCCGGGAACATAGCCCGCGACATCGTGTTCAGCTGAATAACGCCATAGTCACTCGGGCATTGTGGGCGAGTATATCAGCGTTACACGTTGGCATATAAAGTGAAAGCACGCATTAAAAAAATTTACAGCAGATTTGACAATTTCCAGTTACGTTTCACTTTAATAAACTTGAAGCGCAAGCGAGACCACAGGACATGTCCGTCTCTGTCTTCTCGTCGCTGTCGAGTATTGCTGAATGTCTGTTGCCTCTAATCAAATGGAACGCTTTAAACCTTGCCCGCGTGTGACCCCTTAGAACACTTAATTGGTTAAAAGGCACCTCACCCCGGTGTAGCGTGTATTCACTGAAGCTCAGCCGTTACGCGGCGCTTGGGTGACTCGGCGCCGGTCGCCATATTTGTGGATGGTCCGCAAAAGACAGCATATTCTGCCCGGTGTTGCTGTGCAAAGGTATATCTTGTTACACCACGCGTGGTTCCACTTTTGCAACAAAACTGGCGCTAAACGTTTCGCTGAATATTCTGTGTGGACGTGCATTATAATGAGTTTGGTAGCGTGGCCGTGAGCTTCGCCTGAATATGTCAATCGATCTCCGAGTATGCGCTTGCGTGTCAGGACGCATTATCAGCGCATGCTGGGGTTCACGCGCTCGTTCTAGCAGGTCTAGAAACAAGCATGACAATGTCAGCATTCAAGGGCTTCTTTCTAAGACTTACCTACGTAGCCGAATGTGGGAACAAGCATCTGCGATTCCAGATGAGCAAATACGGTGCGCCATGCTCATGACTATACCTTCTAGCATCATCCTTTAGTGTTTCCTTCACTTAGTACCAACGTCAGAACCCATTTGAGTGGTTTTCGTGCGTTAATCTTCTTTCACTGAGTCATTGTCAGTTTTGCTGAGTCATGCTCATGACTTATTTCTACCACCATCCTTTGGTGTTTCCTTGACTTAGTACCCACGTACGAACCCATTTCAGTGGTTTTTGAGTGTTAATGTATTTTCGCTGGGTCATTGTCATTTTAGCCGGCACTTTTAATGACCTACATGACAGGCATGTTATGACATTCATGTCATTAACTATCATTTATGTTCGTCATACACTGTTGTCATGTTATGCCAATTTTGGTACCTACTAAGTCAACAAAACGACCATGAGAGCACCAAGACGTAGGCAGCAGTTTGATGACCTACATGAGACACATGTCATGATATTCATGTCATGACCTATCATTTATGTTCGTCATACACTCTTGTCATAGTATGCAAATTTTGGCAAATACCAAGTTAACGATACGACCATGAGAGCACCGAGACGTATGCGGCTATATAGATAGATAGATAGATAGATAGATAGATAGATAGATAGATAGATAGATAGATAGATAGATAGATGGATAGATAGATAGATAGATAGATAGATAGATAGATAGATAGATAGATAGATAGATAGATAGATAGATAGATAGATAGATAGATAGATAGATAGATAGATAGATAGATACTGTCAAAGTGACAAATGTTCGCCAAGAAATGCTTCGCATTTAAAAACGTCTGCCTTTAGCAATGGCTGATCCTCGGAGAGCGCGAGCACAACCACGAACTTCCTCGTTCTCGCCTCAAGGGGCCAGTGTCATCACGTGCCAACTTATTTCGCGTGAATTTAATTCCAATTCACTAACAGCTTCGCTGTAATATTAGACTTGCAATCTAAGTAATTGTAAACGTCCACTTGTAAAATATATTACAAGAATAGTAAAATCAATAATGCACTTGAAAAACAAAGCAACAGCACCCAGCATCCAACTTGCAAAATCAATAACAACGCAAGGAAAAGTAGTACACACAAATGAACATGGAGAAACAGTTACTATATTCGGTGACAACCTAAAAAAGGTTATATGTGTGCTGTTAAATTAAAGATTTGCATAGATGCGTCATCCAATTAGGTTCGCTTATTTATCTGACGTCAAGCGATTTCCCGAGGTTGAAACTGTTTTCTCCGTACAGGAGAGTCCTTGTGTCACTGGTTTCAGGTTTAAACTTGAACTTCTAGGCACATTTTACAGGGCATGCTGATGTCATTGCTCAGCCAGAGGCAATACTTTAGCGTCAAATAACTAACTTTTTCACGCGATAGCGTTAAAGGCCCCGTATCGCAGAAAATCCGGCGTCGACATCGGTGTCGGGTGTCGGCGTAGGCGTATTGCGTCGGCGTCCGCGGCCCCAAAATAATCCCGCACCACCCCGACCACGCAGGCTCTCCGCGTGGCGCAAAGGCATTATTGAACTATAATTGAATTTCTCAAAGTAAAATGCGTCCGAAAAATCGTAAAGTACGGCTTAACCACAACCTACAAATGTGATGCGTCGGACTGTAATTTGAATATACGAGAAAACATAATTCTCTTACGGTGAGAACTCAAAAACAAGCCCTTTTTCCAACATTTCTACAATTCATACAGGGGCGCGACGCGGTTAGTTCCTTGAAAAAACACTATCCAGATGGCGCTCGCCTCCTCAGCAGCCGTGCGCGGAGGCGAAGTTGGATTAAAAAGAAAGGTGCAGTTGCCGGGAAGCCTGATAAGCAGCCAGGGATCTTTGAATGATATCGCGTTCCGCTCTTAAAGGCGAAGCTTTAACGTCCTCCAATTTTTTAATTTTCCAATTAGCCTAGCATTTACATTACCCTACCAAATTCACTTATCTGTGAGCGAACTCCAGCTGGTTCAACTTTCTTTCAGGGAGAAACGCAGGTCCACTGCATTTTTGTAAGTGGAGCTTCGTTGTAATTCTTAGGTTGTCACTGACTATAGACTGCAGTTAGCACACATATTCGCACAGGGCGTAGGAGATATAACGCAGCAAACAGTGCGCAACATAATCTACACATATTATTAAAGGCGCCCTGAACCACCCCTCGGGCTTGGTGAAATAACATAGTCAGCGGGTAGCGTACGCAGCTGTGAACATCTCAGCCAAGTTTTGCTGTCGTACGTGGTGCATGGAGCTCGCAAGCGGAGCACGAAGTCGCCTTTTTCTCAAACGCTCTCGTTTCAACCGAAGGCATGACCCTCACTCTCTTCTGTGTGCTTTATTACGTAATAAAGCACATTCCAATACACGGCTGCTATTGGTCGCAGCGGTCGTCTACACCGCGGCCGGCGCGGGGTGCCGCCACGAGTCCACTGGCTGTTCGCTGTGCACAACCGCGTTTGACTTACGTTTAGCGCGCCGTAGGCACCAAAATTGGAAGTCGTGGCGTCTACGTTAACATCCAAAATGAAATTTGAACTGCGCGGCATGGTGATATTTCGAAGGTGGAGCGTTGTGGCCCCGCCCCACTCCGCCGTAGCCTTCGCAGTGCAAGGCTGTCACACACCTCGTGAACGAGGCGCCAACGCCGGGCCAAATTCTAAAGCCGACTTATCAGCTTCCGAAAATAACCCCACGAAAGCAAGGACAATTAGTAAGGGGCCCTCTGGTGCGCCAGCGAACGCCGGTTGCTGTCCAAAGACCTAGTCAGAGCCCAGAGTTATCAAACAAAACAAAATATATTCTTCACACAAAGCAGTTACACACATACGTGCACACTTAGGTTAGACACATCACAATACAATTCAGATGGGTATTCACAAGACACAGGAAAATAATTAACGACAAGCACTAAGAGTCCAACACGTAAAGTAAAAAATGAATAGGAACACTAAGAGTCCAATCGTATTCACCCGTGCTGGTCCTGAGCCGGACGATCTCGGCGTAGCTCGAGGCAATCTCGAAGACTTTCTTTCGGAAATGCAGACGCTCGATGAACTCGTCAGTTAGCTTGCCGGGGAATCCCCTAGCTTATTCCGCCGACGGTCAGTCTTCATGTTTCTTCACCGGTGCGGTCTGATCCCCCTTCTGATTCCCGCACGGCGTTTTTATAGCTTCCACCGGGGGTTCTGGAACCTTCGGTTAAAGTTGAGCTCCCGTAGCATGGCCAAAGCCTGGGAATCTTCTAGTCAATTCTCGCATCTTCAACCGCCGCCGTCGGAGCGTCGTCGAGGGGGGGGGGGGGGGGGTAGTGACTTATCTGTAGGCGCACGCTCGCGCTGTAGTACTCTCTCTCTCTCTCTCGACTCGCCGGGTGAGAAGGTGTCTCGGCACGCGCGCGCTCTCTCTCGTTACCGTCGCTTCTAGATTCCGTCGGTCGCGTCGGCTGTTTGAGGCGTATGCGCTCTCCCCTTCTGTTGAAGCCTGCCGCGGGGCCGGCGTGCTTCTTTTGCTGGCTTGCGTAGCACACGGCGCGCGTTTTTATTACGCGCTCCTTTGTGACAAAGGCATTGAAGGAGGAAGGAGAGCACAGCGGAGGCCGTGTTTGATTGCCAATAACTCCGCTTCTGCTGAACGCATTTAAGTACTTTTTGCGGCAAAGTATTTCTTAAATAGCCTATCTTCACTTCAAATGTATGTCTCCACTTCGATAAAAAGTGGTTCAGGGCCACTTTAAGACAATTTTAACTTCCTTTGTGAAATATATAAAGCAAGCTTTACATATTAGCATGTCCTGAAAAGTCTAAAGTACGACGCTTACAGATAGCGCTTTATTTCGTTAGTTAGAGGTGGTGCTGTGAGTTATATATGTATGTACGGATAGATGTTAAAAATTAGAAAAATATATAATAATTTCCTCATAATTAAGCTAATGGAACATGGTGGTTTGTAATGCAAATAATGTCCGCGCGTTCCCCGTAATCGGCCTGAAGAGGCGGAGCTGCAGTAGATGCCATGGGCGATTAGAAAAAATAGGCATTTAAAAAATTATTTGTGCACATATCAGTATAGGAAGCTCACAAGAGCACAGCTGCGCGAAGTTGTCTGGATAACCCAGCCTAGTATGAAAGATAGCAGAGAATATAAAGAATACCGTAATCTTATTTTATATTACGCTAAATCAAAGCATCTAACTACGCTGGCGCATGCGCTTGGTGCAACCTTTTGGGTTTAAAGAAATAATTCTTCTTTGGGGCCCTCGTGCAGAAAGAAATTGTCTTGTCAAATCCTTGTCTACTGTGGGCCGTGTTTCAGTACAACAAAAATTGCCAATGAATAGTGCATTTTGTGTTGTACTATCAAAATCTTCTGGCAGTGCGCGAGGCGACTCTGAACTGCCATGTTAAAGAATTCCGTTAATTTCTGCAAATTGACCGAGAAGAACTTGTCAGAAGCCCTGTCTTGGTCACACTCCCTCACAGGATTATGAAAGTGTCTCAAAAAGAGCATTTATTATGCGATCACGCTATCACGCCATTTACCGTGCCCTAAAATGACAACAAATATTGCAGCATTGTAATTCCCCCGTACATGACCTATACGATATTTGTCCCACTTTCTGTGAACACAGGGGTGCGTGGCCACGGATGGCTGCACTACACTTTGCATTACTGCAAAGCGCGCGGCCGCGCATCGAAGCAAGCCTGCGCAGGCACAGTAGCCCATGAAAGCTTGACTTTGTTTCGTCTGCTGCATTGTTTTGGTGCACAAGCCTGCACTGCGGTGAAGTGTAGCAGACGACACGAATCCAAGTCTCTGGCCGTTACTGCAGGAGATAGTAAACTTATTTATTTATTTATTTATTTATTTATTTATTTATTTATTTATTTATTTATTTATTTATTTATTTATTTATTTATTTATTTATTTATTTATTTATTTATTTATTTATTTATTTATTTATTTATTTATTGAATAAGCAAAGGTTTTTGTGGCAAAGTAAAAGGCCGTCATCATCCTATGTTTTTTAGGTCCACTGCAGGACGAAGGCCTCTCCCAGTGATCTCCAATTACCCCTCTCTTGTGCTGATTCCAACTTACTCCTGCAAATTTCCTCATTAGGGCGCACTTCTCCTGAGAGCCCTTTGTTTTGTCCCATGTGAACTAGTTACAGCAGCACTGTAGTGGTAACAGAGCATGTCATGGCAGCAAGGTGAGCATAGAGGGTCCTGCATATTTCTCTTAACATGTTCGAAAAAAGATTTCGCGCTTACCGCTGCGACGCTCTTGCTGAAATTTTGCAGGAGGATCGCATTTCGGAGTCTACATCGTTAAGCTTAGTACTTGCCACAGTTAATTGCCTGGTGCTTAAGAAAAAGTTCCAAATTTGCCTTCATTTACGGGGATGAGAGCTGCGGCCGCGACGGCGCAAGCATAAACTTGTTACACCGCCTACCGGCAGCTGCAGAAAGCAATGTTTCACGGAGGGCTGTCGTGTGTTCCAGGAGCGGGCAACAAGCCGTAACCCTCCCTGACCGGCTGCTTTGTTTAGCTGCCGGCAGGCGGCGACACAAGTTTATGCTTTCGATCTCGTGGCAGCAGGTCCCATCCCCATAAGCGAAGGCAAATTTGGACCTTTTTCTTTTTTTTCAACCCCGAAATGCGACCCTTCTGCAAAATTTCAGCAAGAACAGGGCAGCGGCAAGAGCAAAATCTTTGTTTTTTTTTCTTTTTTCGAATACGTTAAGTGAAATATGCAGGACCCAGAACACACCTGTCCTACTTAAACGGAATTTTGCGGTGGTTTTCTGCGGATGTTATGCGCAGGTACTGGGGACTCATCTATTATTTCTTTCTGAGTCGCCAACCTGGTCCCGACGTTGCGCTCACCATCAAGAAAAGCGCTGAAACCCAAGGAAAAGCCGTTTCCTTAATGAGCGAGATGGCGGCACGAAGGTCCTACACGAATGTGTCGTTGTTCCCCATATCCGAAGGACGCGTGACCTACCGAAACGCTGACATTTGGGTGGAGGCGCTCAAAGACAGCGTGCGGGTATCGGTCGGCGACGACGTGCTCGTCGCCAACACCGCCGCCCTGTTGAGTCTGAGCGACTTTGTGACGGAGGAGGGCAACGACGAAGCGCTCATGTACCTGTCGTGGCAGTTCGTCCAGATGTACGCGCTCGCGCTCGACAAGCAGCTTCTCCAAGACATCTTGGGAGGCGGGACGGCGCCGTACTTGGCTCTGCTCTGCGCCGCGCAAGTGGATGCAGTCTACAACCCTGTCTTGGCGCGTCTCTACGTCGCGTCGCGTCTCACTCAGGATGGCATGAGGATGGTCAACGCCCTCCTTGGGGCCCTAAAGAAGAAAGTACTTGACCGCGTGAGCAGAATGACCTGGCTGGATGCGGCTGGCAGGGAGTTCTTCAAGCAGCAGCTCGAATCCACTGTCGTGCACCTGTGGCCGTCGGCAACCTTCGATAACGCCCTCGCTGTGGAAGAGTTTTATGCCGGCTGTCCACAGGGCGGCCAATCTTTCGTGCATTTTTGGATAAGCGCGCGAAAGTGCCTTAACGAGCTGCTGACGGGAACGGGCCGAGGCGACGTGTCTGTAATGCAGCCGAACTTCACCCCTCACCTTATGGCATACGACTCGTTCGAAAACTCCGTCGGGATCGCCATGGCGGCTCTCGCAAGTCCCCTGTATTGGATGCGCGGAACGCCAGGAATGCTTTACGGCGGTCTCGGCTGGCTGTTCACGGCGTTTCTGCTGAGCGCCATCGACGAGCATAAGCAGTACCTGCATCCCAACGGAAGCTTCGACGGAACGGGCTCTTGGCTGCCTGCACAGTCAGCAGAAGCCATCGAACTAAAGGAACACTGCACCGCCACGGCTCGCGTGTCGGCGGTCGTCGGATTGGAGGTCGTGCATTCAGTCTTCATGGAGCATCTCCGGAACAATTTCCACTTTAATTTGACCACTGAACTCACCGAAGAGAAGGTGTTCTTCATGACGCTTTGCCGCTTGTTGTGCGCGAAGAAGGGCTCTATGTGGTCTGTGGGCAGTTGCAATGGACTAGTGGCGCACTCTAGAGAGTTTGTGCGAACCTTTCAATGTAATGCGAGTTCGCCGTTAGGGACGCCCAAGGACTGCCAATTTTTGTGATCCTTGTAGTGGAACCTTGAAACGCTTCGCTGGAGGCGTGAACGTGGGTTATGTGTGTTTGCGTGTGGTGCGTTCTACGCTATGAATGTATGCTTATGACATTTTTTTTATTTATTTTTGCCCCCGTTTCGATTTGTTTGATGTACAATGTGCCTGTGTTGCTTTCTGCAAGTTGGAGTTTCCTTTCTTTCCGATTTAGCAGCAAGGATTGTATCCTGTTGAGTATTATTATATTCCTGCACCAACGCTTTGTTTCTGTTTTAGAAAGTAATTGGGATGAACTCGGAAACCTTCTGATATGCAATCGCGTTTCTCATTCGTTCACATTATCTAAATTCCGAAATTTGTTCGCTTCCTGGGCCACTTCCTGTGGAGTCGTACTTCTAAATTTGTTAACGCAGCAGCGAATAGAAACGATGACACTGTGGTCAATTTATAGGTCGGCAAACTCGCAAGTCGGATCACTCACGCTCCGGCCAACTTGCGAGTCCGAGTGATCTCGAGTGGGCAGAACTCTCACTTCAGTGGACGGGGTGCTCATAGGGCGCGCACAGTCACACACGCTCACACACATTTACAGGGTGTCCTAACTATCATGCACCAAGATTTAAAAATGCCACGTACCTGGCCAGAAGCAAGGTAATGTTGTTTGCCGTCGCTTGGAGATCCTCAGATTATTTCGCATTCAGCCTAATTACATACATGTAATTTGCCTAAATAATTATTCAAGTTTTCAAATATTTTAATGCGATGAAAAGTGTCAATGAGAAAATTGTAGCGCAATATGAAAACTCCCGATACAGCTTTCTGTTGCTGAATACGTGCTACATAAGTGTTTTTCCGAGCGTGAAGGCCGCGTATACACGCAAAATTGCCGTGCGACTGGCCGCTCGAGGCACTTTGTGTAAAACACGTTGTGGGGCTAGTTGGTGTATAGCTTTCAAAAGATGAAGCGCCAACAGTGACAGAACACTAAGAAGGAACAAAGACAGGACAAGGGGCCTTGTCCTGTCTTTGTTCCTTCTTACTGTGCTGTCACTGTTGGCACTTCATCTTTTGAAAGCACTTTGTGTGTATTCGCAAAGTCGTTTTTCACGCGAGCGAACCGAGCTTTCTGCCCTGATTCTACGGCGAGCTGCAACTTGTGCTGCTCCATGCACAGTGGTCTGCTGAGTCCGACGTGGCCTAGTTGCCGCCGGTCGCGTAGCTCTACGATTTGCTTCTTTACCAGCGGTTCATACCTTGCGAGGAGGCGTCATAACGTACACCGAAGTGTAAAGACAGGTATCGAGACAACGCGGCGCACATGTCACATCTCTTGACACGTGGCACGCTACGATGCAACTGCTACATGGCATGCCGCCTGGTGCAATAATATGCAACTGCAATGCAAAATATGCATGTATCGACGCTACGCGGCACGCATCTCCCATTGCGTGACTCCTCGTGCGCTAGGACGCCTGTAGGGAACGTGCTTTCGCAGCAGTTAGCAAGCGCTTGTGTGGTGCAGTGTTATACAGTAGCTGACTCCCGCGCATAGCGCCCGGGCTTGATCCCGGTGAGAATTGGGTATTTTTTCAACCCAAGCTTGTATGGGCTCACAAGTTTCGGTAGCGTTGTGGTGGTCACGCAAGAAAACGCGGCTGCTCCCATAGCAGAGCAGCTGTTCCAGCTGCGCCGGCGCCGGATCACGTGACGCGCGCGGCCAATCAGGGGACTTTTGGTGTGTCGTGGGGAGGGAAAGGGAAGGAAAGGGGGTTGGCGAGCACTCCGCCGGGCTTCCCTCGCCTCAGATCAGTCTCGGCGCCCGGATGGAAAGGCCTGGTGTGGTGCGTTCCGCCGAGGAGCAGGCTGCGTTCGAGCAACGGTACCGCGAACTCGCTCGGGAAAGGGCTCGTCGTCGAAGTGCCGATTCTAGCGTGAGGGCTTCCGAAGCTCAGGCGAAACGCCAGCGAAGAGCCGCGGACCCCGAGTTGCTGGAGCGCGATGTTGAGGCTATATAAATTCAGCGACGAGCTGCCGACCTCGAGGTACGGCGGGACCGCGATGTTGAGGCCCTCCAGGAACCCGACAACGGCAGTGCACGCCTCCGCAACGCTAGCCCCAACTTCTCCGGTGCAACGGCCAGGTTTCAGCGCGAGTTTTTCAACCTGAACTTTGGAGCCAGTTGCAGTGCGTGTGACCGGTTGTGGTTCGAGCACAACGTGGTACTCGTCAGTGTAATTCGTTGCGACGAACACCGAAGAAACACACGACTTACCCTCATTTTGTGGTCATTTCTTGCTCATTCCTGGCGATAGCTGCAACGGACACCGGCGGTAGCGGTGACGGCGGCGAACAATACCGCCAACCGAAACGGCTATAAGATTGAGCTCATAACAGCTTACGCTGTAAAAAGTGTCATGTGGCCCACACGCCTAGCTGCCACGAGAGAGAGAGAGAAATAACTTTATTTTGCCCAAAGTGTGGTTAGAGGAGGGGGTAATGACTAGAAGCCTCCCCCGTCCCCCCTTTAGACGGCGGCCGGCAGCCCCTGAGCCGTGGCGGCGTCTTCAACCATTTGGACTACTCTTGCTTGAACATCCGGGTCCGAACTGAGCAGCACGGCCTCCCATTGCTCCTCATTTGTTATTATTTATTTTATTTATTTATTGATACTGCAATCCCAGGGAGGGATTTTCTTAGGGTAGGCGTACAGATGCAAGCACGGATCAAATATTTACAAACAAAGCCAGAAACAACAAAGGCCGCAAATGATTAGTAAACAAACAAAATGGATCAGCATTGAAGACGAAAAAAAAGTTCAATGATGGCAGTGCAACATAGCGGTACAGTAAGGTTCATGGCATATCTTAATTATTCAGGAACACATAAATATTGAGTGATTATATTATTACAAAATGTAAGGGGCATAAAGTCAATAACAATAAGAAATTAGCAACTATATGGGCAGCAGGGAATGAATACATCAGAAAATAAATGTTAATGGACACTGAGGCTGCTGGTGAATGAGGTCAAAGATTTCTGTAGTACTTGATCGTTAGTAAGCCGATTCCATTCCGTTACTGTTCTTGGAAAAAATGAATATTTAAAGCAGTTATTACGCTGACGAAAAGGGGTGATTGTAAGATTATGACGTTGTCTTGTAGAGTAACCTGAGGAAAATGATATTAGTCCGTCAATATTAATCTTGAAATGGCCTTTGATTATTTGGTATAAGAACTTAAGTCGAGAAACGCGATTTCTTTCGGATACAGATGTCAAACCAGCCCTATTTAACAGATCAGTTACTGATGTGCGTCCATAGTTATTGTAAACAAACGGAACTGCTTTCTTTTGTATGTTTTCAATTTTATTAATGTTCGTTTTAGTAAATGGATCCCAAATTATCGCCGCATAATCTAATATTGGAAGGACAACCGATCTGTAAGCTTGAAGCCGGACTCTGGGTGTGGAGAGTTTTAGTGCTCGCCTAAGAAAAAAAAGTATACAGTTAGCATTGCTTATCACCTGATCAATGTGCTTAGTCCAGTCAAGGTCGTTAGTAATCCATAATCCTAGATATTTGTATTGTGCAACTTCGGAGAGGATATTGTCAGCAAAAGAATATTGGAATATTAGGGGATTTTTCTTGCGAGTTATTCTCATGTAAACGGTTTTTTGAAAATTTATTGGCATCTGCCAGGCATCACACCATTCAATAATCTTTTGGAAGACCTCGTTCAGTGTTTTTTGATCGGATGTAGTTTTAATTTCGGAGTAGAGCACCCAGTCATCCGCGTATAATTTAATAAGAACTGGAATGTCTTTTACGATGTCATTTATATAAATGATGAAGAGAAGTGGCCCAAGCACAGAACCCTGAGGGACTCCAGAGTCAACAGAAAGAGACTGAGATGAATGATTACGAAAAGTGACATATTGTTGACGGTTATTCAAGTATGTTGAAATCCAATTAGTAATCTTGTCATTTTTTATTATGCTATTAATTTTGGAAAGCAGCTTTTTGTGAGAAACTTTATCAAATGCTTCTGCGAAATCCATAAAAATGGCATCTGTTTGGTTTCCGTTATTAATAGAGCTAGCAAAGTCATGTACAGTTTGAACTAATTGAGTGCAAGTAGAATAACCTTTCCGGAATCCGTGCTGAAGATTTGTAATAAAATCATGTTTTACAAGAAAATCAGAGATGTGGGTATGTATTATGTGCTCCATAATTTTGCAAGCTGTCGATGTTAGAGAGATTGGCCTGTAATTATTGATGCACTGTTTCTTACCGTTTTTATGAACTGGTTGTACTCTGGCCGTCCTCCAGTCGTTCGGAACCTGTCCTTCGTTTAGAGATCTTGAAAATAATATACACAAGTACTTGGCTACCCACTCTGCATACCAAGTTAGGAATGCATTTGGTATTTTATCGGGTCCGGGGGACTACTTGGTATCTAGATTCAAAAGCATTTTAATGATACCTTGCTCGCTGATGACAAGATCAGGCATCGGAGGTAAACATGTTTCGAAAGCTGGCAGTATGCCATTATCATTAGTGAAAACAGATTTGAAGTATTCGTTAAAAGCAGATGATACTTCTTTTTCGTCATGGGTTAGAGTGCCATTGACTTCAAACGCATGACAATCTCTGGATACCGGAGAGATTGTGCGCCAGAATTTCTCTGGTGAAGTTGAAATAAAGTTAGGCAACAAGTTGCCAAAATATTTTTTCTTTATCGAGTGCTATTTGACTTTTTAATTGAACGCTAAGAACAGAATGTTTTTCTTGCAGACACCTAGGACGGCTAACTGCTTGCTTTTTCTTTTTCAATCGATTTAATTTTCTGCGCATTTGTATTGAAGTACGAGAAATCCAGGGATTCTCACGTTTTACCTTTTTAATAATGGTTGGCACAAAACGGTCCATGCACATCAATACGAGATCCTTGAATGATATCCACAAATCGTCTACATTTGCTGTTGACATTGAAAAACTATCGAAATGAAAGGATAAGACATCGATTATCAATGTGTCATCTGCACGTGAGAAGTTAGGAAAAGAAGAATGTTTACTATTTTTGTCGATAGCAGTATCACATAAGGTAAGGATTACAGCCTGGTGATCGGAGATTCCCGTGACAATTTCGCATTCTGATTTATTACTAATAGATCCGCTCACGAAGAAAAGGTCTAGTATAGATTTAGAACTGTCGTGTATCCTAGTGTACTCGCCAACAACTTGAGATAAATCAAATGCAAATGCTATATCCAACATAGAATCGCCTGTTTTGTCGTTATGGTTTACGAGGGACATTGCGGACCAGTCGATATTAGGCAGGTTGAAATCGCCAGCAAGAATTATCCGATCGCCAGGTTTAATATACGTGTTCATGTAAACTTTTAAATCATCGAAAACTGACAGGGAAGAGGAAGGGGGCCTGTACATCACGCCTATGATGCACCTGATTCGACCACAATAAGCTTTACTAAAAATGCACTCGACATTTGACACATCAGGCATCCTGAAAACTCGTAATAATTTTTTGTAGATAATACAACGCCACCACCTCTACCAATGCGATCTTTCCGTAGTGCATTGTACCCAGCAGGCACGAATTCTCTGTCAAAAATTTCATCATGTAACCAAGTTTCAGTCAGTACAGCAATGTCACAATTGCTAGAAAGAAGAAGCCCCTCAAGCTCGGTTGCCTTATTAATTACACTTCTGCAGTTAACGTTCAGGACTATCAAGGACGTAGTCTCATGTTGTTTCTGTCACTTATTTTTCCTTTTCGTCAATCTGGTACGCTCTCTTTTTTCTGCATCCCAGGCATACAGAACACCATCTATGCTAATTTTATCGAAGACCAGCTTTACTTTAGCGCCGTTTGCTTTTTCTTCCGCTGCACTGTCCCACAAAAGTTTACGCACCTCACGAACGCGCTTTGAAAAGTCTTCGGATAAAGACAACGACGAGCCTTTTAGTTTGTACCATGCATGTAAAATGGACGTCTTTTCCCGATAGTCAAGAAATTTTATAATAACCGGCCTAGATTTCCAATTGGATTTACGGCCAAGCCTATGAAGTCTTTCAATACCTGTAGGCGTTATACCTATCTTCTTTGTTATTAAGTCGTCCTTTATCTTCATATCGAGTTCTTCAAACGTCTCCTTTCCCGACTCTTCTAAACCATTGACAATGAGGTTATTTCGACGGCTTCGGTTTTCTAATTCATCCACCTTATTCGTGAGAAATGATAATTGACTGTCAAACTCTGTAATTGTTTTTCTTTATTTCACTCACTTGTTTCGGCAGTGAGCCAAAACTGGATAACTGTTGTTCAATATAGTCTATTCTATTGCTTAGTGTCGATATTTGCTCTTTGATTTCATTCTGTGTAACGATAATTCCTTCAATAGTTCCTTGGACCTTCTTTTGGCTGTCTAGTAGCTCTGATAGCAGCTCCTTCTCCGAAGGTCCTGGGTTTGTCTCAATGTCGCCCGAAAGAAGTAGGCTAGTAGGCAGTAATGCAATGTTTGTCAAAATACATTTGATACACTGTGGGCAGGGCAGAAGCAACAAAAATCGGTCATCGCTACGGTAACAGTACATAGGAACGTTTTTACTAACCTGTAGAGCAAAGCAGAAGTGGTTGCTGAACATGTTGCCGATACTGCTGCTGGCCTGCCCATTAAACTTGGTTGTTGTGTTTTTGACCAGTTATTGTTATTATATTGTTTCTTTGGACATGCCCAGATTATGTGTTTAAGATCTCCTCGGTTGTTACAATGCTTACAATGTCTGTGTATACGTCTGGGTGATAGTGACTGAAGCCAATGGGTTTGGGGAATGTGTTGGTTTGTATTAGTCGCCAAGCCACCGCTTGCCACTTGTTTAACCAGCAATGTGCTGCCGGGTATCTAGCCCTGGCTAGTCTGTAATTATCTATGATTTCCCTAAAGTAAACCAGCCTATCTCTGCCTGACCGGCGGATTGCCCCGAGGTATCGCTGTAAGCCAAGGGCTTCGCGCCCTTGGAGACCGCACGAGATGTCAACATGCGCATTGCATGCCTCTCTTTTCTATTGTCGCAGAAAATTTTCACACGATGTATACTAGGCAATTCTCAGCTCTGCCTAGAATATTTTGCCGTCTCAACCATTTACGACACTCACGGCCTTAAAGGGAAGCTGAAGAGGTTTTAGAACTGGAAGATTTATGGTGGCTTTGAAGGCTGTTGCAGTATAATTCAATTACTTCCGTTATTTTCTCGATTGTGTGCGTAGCAGCACCGCAATCGCGGTTTAAATTTTCGTTGAAGCTCCGCCCCCCTCGCGCGCCGAGCGTAGCGACGAAAGACAGGGAGGGAGGATGACGTCAATGCAGGGGTCACTTGAGCGCTCTATTCGAATCACTCTCCTCACCGACACCTAAGATGACGTCACGATCGTCTTTACCATCAGAGCCAATTAAACGACCCGCGGTGTCTCCCGCTGCGGCTTGTTTTTGCTAAATTAAAGCAACTAGTGGTGACTTCTGGCCCATTAAACTATGATTTTCGTATTCAGGGGTTAAAAATTAAGCTATAATGATTCGTTGAAAGCTCACTTTCTTTAAGTGATTCTGCTGCCCTGTAAGGGCTCTGCTCAAGTTCTTGAGGGCTTGTGAATTGTGGGATCGACTTTGAACTTTGTCACGCGCAGCATCGCTTTATTGTTGAACTGTTCTCACTATAAATTTTAAGATTTGTTTCTTCTATCGCCTTTTATTCCCTTTACCCCTTTCCCCAGCACAGGGTAGCCAGCCGGTACTTACACTGGCTAACCTCGCTGTCTTCCCTTTCTGTTTCTCTCTCTCTCTCTCAACCGTTTAGCCCTTTCGTGCCTTTCTTTTTACCTGTGTCTTTCTATATCCTTAGCATTGGTTTTGTAGTTATCTATAGTCCGTACTTATGTTTATTAAGTTATTTTTCTAAACAAAGCATGCGTGGGTTCACACAACATACATTGTCTGATCTAGTAGCTTATGGTAGATTCGCAAGCTTTTCTGCCTAGCTTTTTTTTTCGTTCGTTCTTTCTTTCTCTTTTTATTTTTGCACTTCGCATTGGGATAATCCACCAATTGATATGGCAAGCGTCGCGTTTGCACGCATACTCTGTAAGGCAATGATGTTCATGTATTAATCAGTAGTATCATACCGTGGGTACTGTTCCCTGTGTTGAGTTTTATATAATGTGGTATTGAATTGTGGGAGTAATTCTTTTGTTACGTGATGCTTTCTGTTTTTCTGCCTTGCTGAATAACGCTTGTTTTACGTTGATGTAACTGTACTCCCCCTTCAACTAATGCTTTCGTAAGGAACGTAAGCTATTCATACACCACTTGAAGTGATGTGCTGCGGCTGCTGTCCAAAGATAGTTTGCGACTACTGACACCGCGTAGGTGCTTAAATGGGTACTTATCCCGATTGAAGTTCCCCTGTGCATCTAAAACACATTGGAGACCTTGCTTCTGTAATAAGATTTAGTTCAATCCTCGCCAGATTGCATCACTTCATTGGATACGCTCGCATAACATTAACTTTTACATTGCGTGTGATCATGATGCATATTATTATCTACTTGAGGAGTTGCCGCGCCCACCAGGATGCCAAAATTGTGTTTCATAGGTTTCATCCGCTATTTACGTTTTCTGGGTTTATTGTAACATGCTTGTGCTGCTAAAGCGCAACCACCCATTTATAGTAATTCAATTGGGCACGCGAGAATGCTTTTGCCTTTTTCAATGGCTGTTTTGACCAGGGCAACGTCTGTTATCAGTGCTTATCTCACCGATAACGGCGCGATCTGCTGTAAGAACAGCCTCTTTCTGAACGTTAGGCAGCCGTCTTTTCCCACTTACCACTGACTACGACGCTCAGACTGCGTATTCGGTAAGAGCTCATCAACTTTAGTTTAGCTTCGAGGTAAATCAGGAACTCAAATTGCTTAAGCAGCCATGGATGTTATCCACGGAAGGAAAGCAGACAAGTGTGGCCACATCAGTCGTGTCCTGCAGAGTCATTAAGGAATAAAGTTGAGCCAGAGATGAGACCTTCCGGGTCCGCAATGAATGCGATAATTGTTAAAAACTTTTCACATCACAAGGAGACCAAACCTTGCGTTCGCATGTTCTTTTTTATTGTCTTCTTTGTCTTGTTTAATTACCCATTGTACAGCGCATTGTAGTCGTTTCCTTTTGGTATCCGTTTCAAGCTTCATCAGTGGTATCAACCCGGCCCGAGCGATCAGGAGCTCCCCAGTAGATTCGACCACCTTCTTGAGAGTCAACCCGGCCCGAGCGATCAGGAGCTCCCCAGTAGATTCGACCACCTTCTTGAGAGTCAACCCGGCCCGAGCGATCAGGAGCTCCCCAGTAGATTCGACCACCTTCTTGAGAGTCAACCCGGCCCGAGCGATCAGGAGCTCCCCAGTAGATTCGACCACCTTCTTGAGAGTCAACCCGGCCCGACCGATCAGGAGCTCCCCAGTAGATTCGACCAACTTCTTGAGAGTCGGCCAGCACCAGGACAGCTGCAAGGCGGTAAATATACGCCATTTCTGTGTATATACCTGCCTTCGATGTTGTCGTGGCTTTCTTTACAGTGATAATAAACCGTGAGGCTTTGGCGCTCGAACTTAAAATCCCACGGCTGTGAAACGAGCGCCCTACTGTTAGTCTCCAGCCGTGCTGCATTCTTCCGGAAGAAAAATTACATATACACGACGAAACACACCGCAATAGTGGAGAAACAGAGGTGCAGACATGCGGACAAGGTGAAATTTCAATTTGCCGAGAACAACATTTTAATTTCGCGTGGACGTTTCCCAATATGTATGTACGAAGGCCTCGAGATGGTGTTTAAAACAAGTTGCATATATAAAACATGTTTCAGACCGCAAAGCCGACAAAACGAGTGTGGAGAAGCTGCAGACATAATTTACGTTTCTTGCCGCCTAAAACTGTCGGAACGAGAATTGCACTCTTCAAGACATTTATTCAGTAGACCGCAGTCCACGTGATAAGACATCCGAAGGAATATTCACCGTTTCATACCTGTCAGTTTCCTTGTCCCATTACGCAACAGAAAGGCAAGCATGATTCAACGTTGTTATAGACCATTTCGCTCGCCACTAATGACTGGGGGACCCATGCAAAGGAATAAATTGGCAGAGCTATTCACAAAACGCACATCCTGAATTATACCCTATATTAGAGGAAAGTAATTAAAAGGCGTGAAGTCACAAAGAAAACAAATAGCTCGAGCAATACATGCACACGGAAGTCCACACTGTCTCTAAATAACCTCAAGAAAATTACGGATTGAAACTGAAGGAACACTTGCGTTACACTTAAAACGTTAGCCAAAATTTCTTAGCTTGTTCCTCTGTTACGCGCCGTCGTCGTCGGCGTTGCCGTCGGAAACGCCCCTGTCATGGCCCGTAATCACTCGCACTCCCACTCACACTCACTGGCACTCACGCGCACTCGCACTCACTTCCACTCACAGTCACTGGCACTCACTCGCACTCGCACTCACTTCCACTCACAGTCACTGGCACTCACGCGCACTCGCACTCACTTCCACTCACAGTCACTGGCACTCACGCGCACTCGCACTCACTTCCACTCACAGTCACTGGCACTCACTCGCACTCGCACTCACTTCCACTCACAGTCACTGGCACTCACGCGCACTCGCACTCACTTCCACTCACAGTCACTGGCACTCACGCGCACTCGCACTCACTTCCACTCACACTCACTGGCACTCACGCGCACTCGCACTCACTTCCACTCACAGTCACTGGCACTCACTCGCACTCGCACTCACTTCCACTCACAGTCACTGGCACTCACTCGCACTCGCACTCACTTCCACTCACACTCACTGGCACTCACGCGCACTCGCACTCACTTCCACTCACAGTCACTGGCACTCACTCGCACTCGCACTCACTTCCACTCACAGTCACTGGCACTCACGCGCACTCGCACTCACTTCCACTCACAGTCACTGGCACTCACGCGCACTCGCACTCACTTCCACTCACAGTCACTGGCACTCACTCGCACTCGCACTCACTTCCACTCACACTCACTGGCACTCACGCGCACTCGCACTCACTTCCACTCACAGTCACTGGCACTCACGCGCACTCGCACTCACTTCCACTCACAGTCACTGGCACTCACTCGCACTCGCACTCACTTCCACTCACACTCACTGGCACTCACGCGCACTCGCACTCACTTCCACTCACAGTCACTGGCACTCACTCGCACTCGCACTCACTTCCACTCACACTCACTGGCACTCACGCGCACTCGCACTCACTTCCACTCACAGTCACTGGCACTCACGCGCACTCGCACTCACTTCCACTCACACTCACTGGCACTCACGCGCACTCGCACTCACTTCCACTCACAGTCACTGGCACTCACTCGCACTCGCACTCACTTCCACTCACAGTCACTGGCACTCACGCGCACTCGCACTCACTTCCACTCACAGTCACTGGCACTCACGCGCACTCGCACTCACTTCCACTCACACTCACTGGCACTCACGCGCACTCGCACTCACTTCCACTCACAGTCACTGGCACTCACTCGCACTCGCACTCACTTCCACTCACACTCACTGGCACTCACGCGCACTCGCACTCACTTCCACTCACAGTCACTGGCACTCACGCGCACTCGCACTCACTTCCACTCACACTCACTGGCACTCACGCGCACTCGCACTCACTTCCACTCACACTCACTGGCACTCACGCGCACTCGCACTCACTTCCACTCACAGTCACTGGCACTCACGCGCACTCGCACTCACTTCCACTCACACTCACTGGCACTCACGCGCACTCGCACTCACTTCCACTCACAGTCACTGGCACTCACGCGCACTCGCACTCACTTCCACTCACAGTCACTGGCACTCACGCGCACTCGCACTCACTTCCACTCACAGTCACTGGCACTCACTCGCACTCGCACTCACTTCCACTCACACTCACTGGCACTCACGCGCACTCGCACTCACTTCCACTCACAGTCACTGGCACTCACTCGCACTCGCACTCACTTCCACTCACAGTCACTGGCACTCACGCGCACTCGCACTCACTTCCACTCACACTCACTGGCACTCACGCGCACTCGCACTCACTTCCACTCACAGTCACTGGCACTCACTCGCACTCGCACTCACTTCCACTCACACTCACTGGCACTCACGCGCACTCGCACTCACTTCCACTCACAGTCACTGGCACTCACGCGCACTCGCACTCACTTCCACTCACACTCACTGGCACTCACGCGCACTCGCACTCACTTCCACTCACAGTCACTGGCACTCACTCGCACTCGCACTCACTTCCACTCACAGTCACTGGCACTCACGCGCACTCGCACTCACTTCCACTCACAGTCACTGGCACTCACGCGCACTCGCACTCACTTCCACTCACACTCACTGGCACTCACGCGCACTCGCACTCACTTCCACTCACAGTCACTGGCACTCACTCGCACTCGCACTCACTTCCACTCACACTCACTGGCACTCACGCGCACTCGCACTCACTTCCACTCACAGTCACTGGCACTCACGCGCACTCGCACTCACTTCCACTCACACTCACTGGCACTCACGCGCACTCGCACTCACTTCCACTCACACTCACTGGCACTCACGCGCACTCGCACTCACTTCCACTCACAGTCACTGGCACTCACGCGCACTCGCACTCACTTCCACTCACAGTCACTGGCACTCACGCGCACTCGCACTCACTTCCACTCACAGTCACTGGCACTTACGCGCACTCGCACTCACTTCCACTCACAGTCACTGGCACTCACGCGCACTCGCACTCACTTCCACTCACAGTCACTGGCACTCACTCGCACTCGCACTCACTTCCACTCACACTCACTGGCACTCACGCGCACTCGCACTCACTTCCACTCACAGTCACTGGCACTCACTCGCACTCGCACTCACTTCCACTCACAGTCACTGGCACTCACGCGCACTCGCACTCACTTCCACTCACAGTCACTGGCACTCACGCGCACTCGCACTCACTTCCACTCACAGTCACTGGCACTCACGCGCACTCGCACTCACTTCCACTCACAGTCACTGGCACTCACGCGCACTCGCACTCACTTCCACTCACAGTCACTGGCACTCACGCGCACTCGCACTCACTTCCACTCACAGTCACTGGCACTCACGCGCACTCGCACTCACTTCCACTCACAGTCACTGGCACTCACGCGCACTCGCACTCACTTCCACTCAGTCACTGGCACTCACTCGCACTCGCACTCACTTCCACTCGCACTCACTGGCACTCACTCGCACTCACTCACCCATTAGTACTATCACGAGAGCCATCGCACCCGCCGCGGTGGTGCTGTGGTTTTGGCATTGCGCTGTTATGCACGAGGGCGCGGGCTCAAATCCCGACCACGGCGGCCGCATATCGGTGGGGAAACACCCCTGTTCCGTCCATTGGGTGCACGTTAAAGAACCCCAGGTCGTCAAAATTATACCGGAATACCCCACTGCGACGCGCGTCCTATCGTGGGTTTGGCACGTAAAACCTGAGAATTTAATTGAATTTACTTTTAACCAAAACCGTGGCCGTTTGCATAATGTATCGATAGGTAGTGGGTGCAAAGACAGGCACACGTTGCCGGTGGCATTGTCGCTCAGCATGACCAAATCGTCCGGCAGCCGAGGTTAGGGCTTGACATGCTTGAACCGTCAGAGCCACCACCACGGACCAATGTCACAGGTCGGCGCACTCACTCATGAGTGCACTCACTCACACTCACTCGCACTCATTTCAAAGGCGTGACTGCGAGTGCGAGTGCCAGTCAGTGTGAGTGCAGGTGAGTGCGAGTGCGAGTGAGTGCCAGTGAGTGTGAGTGCAGGTGAGTGCGAGTGAGTGTCTGTGAGTGCGAGTGGAGGTGAGTGCGAGTGCGAGTGAGCGCCAGTGAGTGTGAGTGGAAGTGAGTGCGAGTGCGAGTGAGTGCTGTGAGTGTGAGTGGAGGTGAGCGTGAACGTGAGTGAGTGCGGGGCCTGGAAAAAATTATGGTGAGTGAGTGTGAGTGAGTGTTCTCCCACACTGCCGACCTATGCCACCACCACACTGTGTTGCGTGTTGCCCCCCGCACATCAAGGAGGCCGAAACACACTGATGGGTCCGCAGTATCGTACACGTTTTGCCATGCCACGCCACGCCTCTCCTTTCGCGAGTCTGTGGCAGCGCTGGCGTTTGTCACCACGTCGCGTCAAGCAGATGGTGTTTGCTGTCATGGCGTGTTTATCTCGTCACCGAACTGCCGGCGGCGCTCCGGGCATGAGCGTGATGGCTTAATCCAACACACTATACAAAATACCACTTACACTGAAATGCACCGGCGGAAGCAGGACTTAAAAATTGCGAAGCAATTCGGCCAACTCGAGATCCGGAGAGTGAGAAAGCATAGTCCGCACAACAGCTAATATTAGCGGTACACACTGGTAGCGGTCGTATGAGTTTTGTCTCCACGAATACAAGCGGTGATGGTTCCTTCGTGCCTGAATACCCTCCCTGTCAACCTTTTTAGTAGTTTCCGTAAAAGTGGGAACCCGCGCACATAGTGGGAAAGCGCGCACAAGACATGTTGAGTAGTGTTCTCCGCTCCAGCAAGAGTCACAGATGCACGTGTCGCTTATTCTAATGAGCAACGAGTAAGCCAGCGTCACTTTGCTAGCTTTAAGGAGGAGTCAAGTATTTGCTAAGGACAATTTGAGAGATTATGAGAAGTCTTATGTTTTGAACCAGTAAATAAAGTTTCCAACTACTGTTCTGGATATTCGATAACAGCGTTGGAGTTTATGCACACGGGCGGAAACAAGGACCTGATCAACCTCGTTACTGCCAGCAATACCGCTCAGCTCTGGTAGCCACAGATTTATGCTATCACGCTCTTCATCCTTTTGCCAATGCATAAAACTGGTCATCAGTCCTGTAATGTAGAAAAAAAATGCAAATTTCCAAGGGCTTGTTTAGTGCTGCAAAACGTGAGCCATTAAGGCGAAAGCCTTATATGTGTCATGGTTCAGTCGACCTTCAACGTCCTTGAGCGAAAACCGTGTCGTCGAAGCGAAATCGTACACGATGACGACTCAGTGTAGTAATTTACTTACTACACCGACCCGGCATCGTGACGCTCACGCAACAATTTTGATCGTGCGCTGGTCACCGTCGTCACAGTGTCAAGACAGAGTTAATTAAGGCACTCGAACCCCCGACCTACGGTGGAAGTCGAACCCTCGAGCTTATGTGGGAATCGAACCCACCCCTTTGGCGTTAAGGCAAGCTTAATTAAGGAACAGCTGATTGATACGAAGTTAATTAAGGACCTGGAACCCACGACCCTTGGTGTTATTAAGGAAGGGGGTAATTAAGGCACAGTTAATTACGATAGCGTCAATTAAGGCGCTCGATCCCGGGACCTTTGGTCGGAAAAAACAAGTAATATCTAGCGACGCATTCGAATGTGAATGTCAAGTAATTTAATGAATGAGCGTGCAGGACTTTCGCCTTACCCTCTTTGGCTTATGATAAAGTGACTAAATTTTCTACATGCTTCGGCAACAAACATGAAAATCGTGACCGATACCCACAGCCACCTAATCATGTACATCACACGGGACTCCCCGAGATTGGCAACTCCAAAATTCGCTACTTGTGCTGGAAACACTATCCAAGCAAAGAAAGATGGCTACGCCATCCAGGTTCCCGGCGGCTCTTTCGCTTGGGGCTGGGCTTAAGTTTCACGTTTGTGGCTTAGAATTGATGTGTTTCATCGAGACTGAAATGGTCGTTGCTACCGATACACTATTTTGATCGGTCTCAAGGATTTCAGCGATGAATCCACGGAGATTATTGCGCTTTAGTTGCGCTGTTCGTGCAAACGTCCAACCAGCCTAGCGCGCCACATTAGTCTTTTTAACAGAGGAGCTGTTTAAGCTCTTCGTTAGGCTGCGTAGTGCGAAAGTAACGTGTGGGTCGATCGTGGAGGTAGTGCAGAAAGGGTCCAAGCACATAATCGTACACAGCCAACTTCTTTCGACATCCGTTTTTTTTTTTTTTTTTTTTTTTCTTCGGGCTGGTGCGTGGCGGCATCACAGCGGTTTGACAACTACGAGGCATTGTTGCAGCGCATGCAGGCAGTAATGCGAGAACCTGAGTCTGAACCTAGACCGGCTGGTTCTCGACGCGGCCGCTAGGAAACGATCATTTAGTTGGAGTCGCGAATAAAAATTATGATGATTAAAGATTTTGTGCCTCGGCATACAACCTAATTTGTCAATTCATTAGTACATTTTCATACGGCATGGTCATTCGCCTGAACAAGGCAACTGATCATCTGTAAGGCGATACTTCGATGCCGTTATTGCTGAGGTATGTTGGCAAAAATTTAGCAACACTGATGAAGGTCACGTTAGTCAACTAGGGGCTTTGAAGTGCGTCATAAGCGTAAGCCAATGTAGGCCTGATCTTGATGGCGTACTATCTTTGTACAAAAGAAGAACAAAAAAAAACCGACCAGTTGTAGATATAGTGTAACTATCCAAATTAGCCGCCCCTAAATTCTATAGCCCCTACATTGTTGATGGCATTCTGACCAATATTACATGCGCGTTCAGGTGAAAAAAACCGCAGTTTCGCCTGAGAGGCGAAGCATCGATTGCGATAGCAAATACGAAGTAAGGATAGTAGTTCTATCTGCCATATAAACATGGAAATAATCGCTTACTAACTAAGTTAACAATCATGGTGTCCGCGCGCACAGGCAAACATGAGCACATCAAACTCAATGACCGTGGACTCTTGCTGTGAAAACGCTGACGTGAGGAAGCGTGGTTGAAGCAGCAAGCGAAGCGACCTTCGTGCTGTTCATCGCTTCGACGCAAACTGAGCGACGAGAACACCGCACGCGCAAAGGTATGAGTCGCCTGCAGACCGCTTTCAAGATAAGGCTCGCGCGACCGCCAGCAGTCGCGCAAAGTACGCAGTCGATGCCGGAGTACGAGGCCGCCCCACCCCCTCTCCCTCCCACCCTCCCTACCGCTCTCCCTGCGCGCGAGAGATTGCGCTGCGATCGTCGGTTCCCCATGAGCGCGGTCGCGAAATGCGCAGTTGCTGTCGGAGAACGCCACCCCCCACCCCCCTTCCCTCCTCCCATCCCGCCACGGCCTTTCGCACGACGGAAGACAGCGCGTTTTCTGTCAGCTTCCCCCTCTTGAGCCGCGATCGTCGGTTCACCTGGCGCGCTTTCCCTCGCACATGCTACATACGGCGCGCGGCGACGGTTTTATCGCCCTTGGACTTTATACGGAACACCACGGCGGCGACGACGACAGAAATGCCCTTGGAGTGTCCCCATAATTGCTATCGCAGTAAAAGGGGCCCAACCGAGATCTCTTTCTTGCGTTTTTCTTGTTCGTCAAATATCGCCAGGCCGATAACAACAAGTGGATTCTTTGTGGAGGAGACTCTAGTTCCACATAGGAACACATTAAAGCTTTCTCGAACTGAAGAAAGTCAGCAACAATCTATGGTGGTGTTTATACATTGCGTTTTAGTTATTCACATCTACTCTGTTTCCAGAGCATCCTGCATTGAAGCGCAATAAACAGTCTTTCCCAGCAGCCAAATTATTTTACACACAGCTTCATCTACGCATCGCCTTCAAATTGGTTGACACGCCATGAAAAACAAGCTCCTCATAGTCCTCGCCATTTTTTACCTGACTGTACAAATTGCGGTAACATTTTCTCGCCCGAAGGAAACTAAGCATCGGCGTACTTTCTTCTCCGTGCTGCTTTCGAGCGAATAGTGCTTGCAGATGCCTGATGCTTCCTCATACAAAAAAGTTTTCAGCCCGGGTTGCGTAGCGTGTACAATTTTAACAAACTGATTGATAAATAAAGCTCTGGAATCATGTAGGGACAACCCATTTCTGCAACCTGTAAAATATTATAGTAGATTCGCCAGATGCACACAAATATTATAAGCGTATGTGAATAAATCTTTATATTTAGTTTTTATTCCACTCGCGTTCAAGTAATCTTCTTACCGATCAGAGCTGCCACGAAAAGGCACAGTCCAGAAAGATTCGCCATCGCTCGATCTTGAGTGCTGAAATAAGAGGGAAAGGTTATGTCATAATTAAGCATTCCAGCATTGTGGAACTCGTTTCGTATAAAAAGAGCATCAGGTGAAATTACGGATAAGCGGACAAAGTAAGTGTGGTCACTTTTTAAAGCTTACATTCAATGTCGGTAAGTTCAACGAACCGTAGTTTGTTCTGGCAAATGTCATTCCAGAATAACGCTTTTGTGGCACACGCGCTATGTAGACACCGCACGTATTGCGATGTGTTCAGGCCATACATATTCGCGGTGATGAGCTCGTACGCAGGCGTCTTCCCCATCATCGACCCTCACCATGACGTAGTACAGAAGGGCGAAATAAAACATGGCGACATTAAGTTTGTGGGAGTGAATTACGGAAGGCAGACAAAGTGAGGTAAGGGAGGTTGTAGGTGACACAAGGGAGAGTGGGTGCTTTATGCATCTTTTTTTTTTTTTTTGCATCGATAAGTGCAAGCATGTGGTGCCTTTTTATCTAGCAGACTTCAATTACACTTTTCATGATGTATCCATAGTACTGCCGACACGCATGGCCATAGTATAAGAAAAGTGTTATAGCCTGTTGTGTCTGGCGGTCCCTCGGGACAAAGGAGGCCGGCGCCGACTCAGACGCGCCAACCTGGCGCCCTTTCTCGCGGCCGAGAATTGTCACCTGGGACTGAGGGATTAGCCGTTGGTCTCCAGGCTACCTCATGCGTCGCTAAACGGCCGCGTCGCCCCTTGGTGCGGTCGCGTGAATTACCAGCGCCGCCCGAACCGCGACGACGCCCGGCGCCGACTGCTACGCGCCAACGTGGCGCCCTTTCGAGACAGCCACCGCCCTGCCTGGTTCCGCGAACTGACCGCTATGGAGAGGCGAATCTTGAAAGGGGCCCGTGTCTGGCAATCCCGGGGGAACGACATCAACGTTCGGTTCCCAAGGTGTCAACCGCTGCCTGTGTTCGGGGGCGACCTAGCAAGATTGGAGGCGGAGCCCGGCGGGAAACGACGACACATCACGTGCGGGATATGGCCACCTGATCAAAGACTGTCATTGGCTAAAGGAACTAAAGTGTATTCCCTCGTCGAGTGAAAGAGGGAAACGAAAGGGATAAAACAGGAGACTTGAGTGTGGTAGGGACGCTTGAGGCTTGACCATGTAGAGCACGCTTGACGATGTAGAGCACGCTCGACCATGGAGAACGCTCGGAGATGTAAACGCTGCTACATGCAAAGATGTTAGCACGTAGACGGCTCCAATATCATGGAGCCCTTCTTGTAAAATACCATATGTACATTTGTATATAAAACAGTTTTCTAATCTCCCTGGATATCTCCTCCTCTCGGCACCTGGCACGGCACAATACACAGAACTCTTCGTGGCCGCTCGGACCCTCGACTGTCGCAACAAGCCCAACGAATTCCTTTATTTGTTTCGTACCATCATAAGTGGTTTTCTCTCAGATTTAACATACACAATGCTCTAGAAAAATTTTATTTGTGTCCAGTGAAAACAGCGAAGGTTTCTGTATACGCAACTTTTATTTCAGCCCCAACAGTTCTTGAAGAAAAGGGTCTCCAAAATCATAGCAACTACATGACAGGCAATCGACAACAATGCCCTTTTATTGCGATAGCAATTATATGGACACTCAAAAGCAGATTTCTGCCGTCGGCGTCGCCGTCGCCGTCGCCGTGAGGTTCCGTATGACGTCAATGGAGATGAAATCGTCGCCGCGCGCCGTCGAACGCTGTATGTGCGAGTGAAAGGGTGCGAGAGGCGCGCGCTTTCACGGGGAGTGAACGCACGGCGGAGAACAAACGCGCGTTCTGCTCTGTGCTCCCTTAAGGGCTGCAGAAGTAGGCGTCTCTTTCCTCCTTTACAATCACTATATATGTAGAGCAAACGCGCCTTCTTCTGACGCGCGAGAGGCCGTGGGAGAGGGGGGGAGGGAAGGGAGGCGACGTTTAGCTGCGGCACCAAGTGCCTATTTATATCAGAGGCTCCGGCAACAGTCACCAACGCCGCGCGCATTTTGAGCGAACGCGGGCAAAACGCCGACGGCGTCGACAACAGTTGTGCGCGTTGCAGGTGCTGCTGCATGTCCAAGTTTATACAGCTGATAAAGCTAATATCATTACTCCGTATAGCTCTCTACAAATTTGCTATCGCAATTGATGCTTCGCCTTTCAGGTGAAACTGCGACAACTTTTTTTTATTCTTTGCCACTTCTGAAAATGGTTGTACTGTGGTATGAATGTTATAAAGAAGAAAAAGATGCTTCAGGAAGGCTGGCCAGCCTTTCTGAAGTTGACTCCACCAGTTGACTCCAAATTACTAATAAATTATCGATAATATCAGTTTACGAGCTGAGTATTGGGCGACTCATTATTGATTTTATTAAGGTCGAGTGATTGGGTGCGTGTACATCAATACGCTATTAACCTTATGAAACAATTTCAGCGTGTTGTTCTGTAATTAGAAATGTATTTATTTTATTCTTTTTATTTGTTGAGGTATACTTAAAAATCAGTGCATTTCCTTTGTTTTGGCACTTACTTTGCTATCGCTAGAAGCTGGTGTCTTGTCTCGCAAGAAAATGGCAACTCAATCTTGTTACATCAGCTATAGTTGAAATAATCTATTTTTGTAAAAAGGTGCTGGTCTGTAATGCGGATTTTGAGTCCGCTTAGCGAGAAAATTAGGTAACTGATCAATTGATGGGTTCGCAAGGATAATCAATTCATTTCTTTATAACTTTTGCGAAGGCATTATTGCCGTAAGGTATAAGCGTATGCACATAAAAGGAAGCCACGCGCGTAGAGAGTGGCACAGATACAGAGCATATCATCCAAGTTAAAAACTCCTCTAGCGCGATGAACACAACACAATGTCCAGCTGACAATCTTCAATGCTATGCGGCAGCTAGTTACATTTTATATTGGTATCGGATAAAAAAATAACCTCAAAACACAACTGCGAAACATTATTTCAACTACCTTCATTTTAAGGTGTCAACGGTTTTATCTAAGAGGTGGTGTGTGGAAAATAATATTTTTTATATTGACAACCAATTTTAACTCTATACTGTATATTAGGAAACAGGTCAATATTTTTGTCTTCGTCTATTCATCTTTTGATGTGAAAACATCAAATGGCCCATTGAGCGAAAAAGTCGGCGGTGTCTGTAGCAGCGAAAGGGCCCCTAAATTCCCATTGGCGGCGAACGCGCAGATGCGTCGACGCGACGCCCCGTGCAGACGCTGTTCTCTGGTTGCTTGTGTTATTATTCGCGCCTTCCTTGACCGAGCGAGCTCTCGCCTGCGTTATAACTGCGCCGGGGTAAGGCCAAATCAAAACGTGCCCAGCGTCTCAGTTCTCTCGCTTGCCCGCGAGGAGTTCATACCTCGACGAACCGCTCAGCGGCGTTCAATTTGACAAACAGTTGACAGTCACTTTAGCATACGTCAAAGAGGATGAAGGTGAAAGCCTGCGCGCTCACGATACATTCATTAAATTGCTTGACATTCTCGTTCGAATGCGTTGTTGCTTTCTATTACATGTTTTCTCCCACCAAAACTCGTGGGGTTGAGTGCCTTAATTACCTAGCTCAACCATAATTAACTGGGCCTTAATCAGTTACCCTAATTACCTTGGCCCTAAGTAGCACCGAAGGTCATGGGTTCGACTTCCACCAAAGCTCATGGGTTCGAGTGTCTTAATTAACTCTGTCTTAATTCGCTGTGCCTTAATTACCTTAGGCCTAATTAACGCCAAATGTCCTGAGTTCGACAATCGGTGGTGAAACCATACATTTTGGTGCTATTGAATATTGGGGCCATAACGCAGGGCGGCCAATTTTTCGACCCATGAGCCACCTAAGGCTCTCGCCTTAATAATGCTTTCGCATTCACAACTCATAAAAATTGTTTATGTGTCCTCGGATATTTTACCCCTGGTGGTATCGGTGTTTGATTTAACTTGGGCCAAACTTTAAAAATATGCAAATGCTACGTAACTGGACAGAACCAAGGTAATGTTGTTTGCCGTGGCTTGGAGATACTCAGATTATTATTTGCATACCGCCTAATTAGATAATTAGTCTTAATGATTTAATAAACTTCTCAAATAATATAATTAGATAAATGGAGTCGATGAGAAAATTTTAGAGCGTCATAGAAGACTACCGATACAGCTTTCTGTTGCTCAATACGTGCTACATAAAAGTGTTCTTGCGAGCGCGAAAGATGCCCGCAAATGCACGCAAAATTGCCGCGCGACTGGCAAGAAATTACAGCTAGAGAACCTGCGCCCCATCTCCCTTACGTCCTGCGTGGGCAAGTTGATGGAGCACGCGTTTCTCAATAGACTCACGGATTACCTCGACGACAACGAATTATTTCCACACACCATGATTGGGTTCAGAAGACATCTCTCCACGCAAGACGCCCTTCTGCAACTAAAACACCAACTCATAGACAGTCCGGGGCGCTCGACGAGAGCCATTCTCGGGCTGGACCTGAAGAAGGCCTTCGATAGCGTTCGCCACGATGCCATATTACGACAAATAGAGAAGCTAAATCTCGGACTGCGAACGTACAACTACATTTGAGACTTCCTGACGGGAAGAACTGCTCGCATGCGAGTGGGACAACTCGACTCAGATCAAATCAACATCGGGAGCTCGGGCACCCCGCAGGGCTCGGTCATCTCGCCGATGCTATTCAACCTCGTCCTGCTGGGATTACCCGACCGATTGTTGCAAATCGAAGGACTGCACCACACGCTATACGCGGATGATATTACGATCTGGACGACAACGGGCAGCGACGGAGCGATCGAGCAACGTTTACAGCAGGCCATCCAGTGCGTGGAAAACTACCTGGTGGGCACGGGACTCACCTGCTCGGCCGAAAAATCCGAACTCCTGCTATATAGACCGGTCAGAAAGGGGCGCCCACCTAAAGGTTACACCCCCCTGGAAAGGGAATAGATCCAATTAACGGCATCAGACGGCCTACCCATCCCGATGGTAGACAAGATTCGGGTACTTGGAATGATGATTGAACACAAGGGCGGCAATGGCGAAGCACTTCGCAAGATAACAGCAAAGGCCACCAGCACGATGTAGCTCATCCGACGCATCACCAACAAACACGCGGGCATGCGCGAAGGCAACGTCATACGACTTATACAAGCCTTCGTTATTTCTAAAATAACGTACACGGCAGCGTTTCACAACTGGACGGTTGCGGAAAGAAACAAGCTCAACGCCCTCATACCCAAGGCGTACAAATGTGCGTTGGGACTTGCGCCCGGAGTGAGCACCACCAAGCTCCTAGAACTAGGCTTGCACAACACGCTCGAGGAACTCGTGGAGGCGCAACAAGTGTCCCAACTCGAGCGCCTATCCAAGACCCGGTCGGGCAGGCACGTGCTCGAAAAGCTCGGCATTACATACCACACGCAGCACGGCATCAAAGTGGAAATTCCAAGAACCATGCGCGAGCAACTATACGTGCCCCCATTGCCTCGCAACATGCACCCCCAAAACCACACGGGGAGACGTGAAGCCAGGGCACAACACATGAACCAAAGTTACTCCAACGACAAGGAGGCAGTCTTCACCGACGCAGCCCGTTATCGAGACAGGAAGAGTTTCGTGGCGGCAGTTACTAGCCACCGAGGTAACCACCTCACGAGCGTCACCGTGAACACGTCATATGCCGAAGCGGCAGAGGAAGCGGCCATAGCACTGGCCCTTACACAAACCAAGGCTACATACGTGATCTGAGATTCGCAAACGGCAATTCGCAATTTTTCAAATGGGCGCATATCGCAGGAGGCGTATGGCATACTCAAGCGACATCCCATACACCAGGGAGAGGCCGACGTCGATAACCGCAGGCACTTGCTTTGGATCCCGGCGCACACTGGACTGAGCACCCCCAACGAAGCGACTCACCGCGTTGCTCGAGGCCTCACTCACCGAGCATCATCGGAGGAAGAGCCCCCGCGGGGTACTGCAGACGTCTGGGCGTGGGAGGATCGTTTGACCAGGTTCCACGACATCACGACACACTACCAGTTACAGAGACGCGTATACCCATTCCCTCACGCTAGGTTAGACAGGGCGCAAGCAGTACACTCCAGGCAATTACAAACTGATTCTTACATAAACCCAAGACTCATGCACGCCATGTATCCAGACATGTACACAACAAGCAGACGCACATCCTGTGGCGAGGTTGCCACACTTAATCACATGTTATGGGAATGTCAGGACATAACAAACAATTCGGGCAGTGTCGACACCTCCGTCTCTTCCACCGCCAGCCTCCGCTCGCGTAGGAAGACCGCACTGCTCAGCTCGAACCTGACACTACAGCCCTGCGCCGTCCAGCGAGCCGAGGAAGCCGCTTCGAGACAAGGTCTCGGAACCGCGTCCGCGGCGGGTGCCCAGACCCACTAAAAGTACGCCGGACTCAAATCTTATCGATTTGATAATAAAGTTTACGTTCTTCTTCTTCTGGCCCCTCGAGGCACTTAAAAGCAGCGTCAACTTAACTTTTTTTTTGTTTTACTCCTTAAAGACTTTGACTTAATTGACCAGCTTTGACTTTTTATATTAGCACCATTATCTTTTTTTTTCTTCTACCCATGGCTTGATCTTATCGTGCTTTTTTACTTGTTTATCTCTCCTTCTCCTAGGGCTTTCTGCCTCTGATGCCTATCCCGATGCGCAGTATCTAGGCCTACACGCCGCCTTAATACTCTCCATATCATTTGTGTGCTCTGTCTCTGCTGCACTAATCACTTGGAGTATATGTTTTACAGCAGACGCGATGATTCTCAAGGTTTGCCGCAGACTTCGAGATACAACCGCAATTGCATCCTCCCCTCCATGACAGCATTTAGCTCACTTCAGATTGAACGGGTAGCCGTCCCTAACCCGTCGGCCCACTTTACGAAAAGTGAATGCTGTTTTAGGCTTTCGCTACGCTTTATCTTAACTAGGCAGCAAATAGAGAGGATTTTTTTCGGTGGTGTTCGTCAGACTGTATCTCGATATCGAGGGATGACGGCCTATACTGTGTTCCAATTCTTTCTATCATCGTAGACAGTCTACTTTGACGTCAACGAAGATAGCCAAGACAGGTTCGAGGCCAAGTAATGGAACGCGTTTTGAGCCGTCTGGAAGACACTTTTGCGACGTGACGCCACCTCGCGGCGACAAAAACAAAGTTGAGAAAAGCACACATTAGTTCTGTATTTTAAGTATTTTCGCCTGCGAACCTATGAAAAACACGATGTAACTTACATTAAGGGTACAGAAAAGCACGTCTACGTTTTCTTGTGCGCAGGCGACCTTCCTGTCGGCTTTCCAAGCATCCTGCACAGTCGCCATCTTGTTTAGTCAGGAAAGTAGCCTGCATCGTTCTTGACTTCGATGCTGTCTTCGCGATGCTGTCTACTTTGACATCTTCGTGAGAATTGGAACGAGACTTAAGATGGCCGCCGTCCACTTAGCTTCTATTTAGCCGTCTAAGGCGAGTATTGGAACACACCCCTAGCCTATGGTCCCACTTGAAGAATTCGCAATGCTACAGTGTCTGAACCGCGGCGCCATTTGTCGCTGCTACGAAAAACAACTACGAAACACGCCACACAGGGCGAGATGGCGCCACCTTTAAGTTGCAGAAAAATGGCAAGCTTTTGAGTTGATGCGCAGTTGCCACAGCCTTGGATTGGTGTTGCCTCAAGTAACATACGCCAGCATACATGCGCATCTCGTTCGTGCATCAATGCTCGGAAGCGGTAAATCCGTTTTATAAATACTTCGCGAATCCTTAACGCATACTACAATCGTGATCTTTTCGTTCACGGCTGAACATTATGCTTCTGTGATGTACGAGATAACCCTGCATACCTCCGTCTGAAGCGATGGTTGCATCAGCGGCAGAGTATTCTATGGTGCGCAAAAGCTTACGCCACCAGATAAAACGTATAACTGACATTCGAGTACAACGGCCACCAGAACAGCGAACGCTGGGAACGGGAAAGCGGCTCAAGCTATGCAGGTCGGCGACCGCGCGCCTATGCACGTTTCTACGCAACTTATTTGCAAACATACTTGCCACTATTCTCACTATTCTTTTGGCACTCATTGGCCGCACTCTCTTCGGTTACCTACTTAGTTTACGAGATCAAATATTCTTAAAAGAGTGATTGTCTCACCTTAAGCTTGAAGGAAGAACACAGGCGAGATAAATGTGAAGAGTGTCGTGTGGTACAACGCGTTTGTCCCATGGTGCTATATATATTCGCTTTAACACGGAACAACCTTTGATCTAGAAAGCAAAAGAAAAAAATCTAATCATCGAAACCAATTTAGATAAGACAGAATGTAAATTTTTTTGGCCATACTAAACGTGAGCGGCGTTCTCTGAAATTAGAGTTCCAGCTGATATGTTGAAATCTGCCATAAGCGAAGATACCTCGAAGCCGGTTCATGACAACCTATACACCTGAACAAATTTCGCACAGTTTTACATCGTAGCAATTTCGCTTTACATCGTAGCAATTATGCGCCTGTCAAGCAAAACGCTGATACTTCCACCACGTGACCCATGTGATACCACAATATACTGTCGCAGTGATGGGCGCAGTTCGCATGTCAGAGTGATTGGCGCAGCCTTCAGTCTACGAAAAATATTATTGACAAACACATAACCCATACCGATCAACTTTGGAAAGACAGTTTGAGAAGTGTTTTTTTATTATTTTAACTTTCTGTTCTTATCTGAAACCACATATGAGTGACATTCTCTCTTGCGCCACTTTTAATCAAGCGGCTCCACGAGAGACGCTGGTGGCATGGCCTATGCGGTTGACTGGCAGGTCCATCATTTCAGACAGACGATGCCAATGAGCGGCGAAGTTTTTAATAAACGTATGTAAAATATGGCTCGAGCTGTGCTGGGACATTTTTTCGCTTTAGTTCTTTCCTCAGGCATTGTCTAAGAGGAGGCCGAGACAAAAGGCAAGCATTGCTTGGAGGGGTCTTTGCCACGTTTAACAGAGGTACACAAGAATTCGACAATCCACAGGTCTGGCAAATATATTCTGCATACTTGAAATGAAAAAAAAAAACAAAAACACAACTTGAAACAGTCAATAATATTCCTTCCTACCAACAAGTAATAATACAACTCAAAACAAGGTGAATAATATGCGGTACGAGGCGATCCTTTTGAAGTTTTACGGAATTTGTTACGTCCGGATTAGGCATGTCACTTTTAGCTTTGGGATGCAACGCCCTCACATTGCGAAAGCAATGGTACGTAAGACCGAGTGGGTGTCTTTTCGCGGGTCACCGACTCATTTTTCGTCTGACTTTGTTGAGGAAAGGGCTTACTATTTGTAAACTTATGGAACAGATGATTGATGGTAGGCTTCATTGGGGGACAGAATGCACAAACGCACTGCCCGAAAACATGGCGGGCTTCCGCAGGCGCCGGTGTACGATGGATGCTATTTTAGATCTTGTTACATACGTAGATCATGAGAGGAGCTGTGGAAGAATCACCATTGCAGTGTTTCTAGACATGAAGCGTGCATTTGACACGTCCAGCCACACTCACGTACTGCATGGGTCACTTCAGTTGGGCATAGTTGGCCGAACACTGAGATGGATTGCGGAATTCTTAAGAGACAGGAAAATCTATATTGAAACTGCTGATGGCAAAAGCACAGAGCGTAAAGTTAATCAAGGCGTTCCACAAGGTAGTGTATCAGTCCATTTCTACTTAACTGTGTTATGGCTGAATTACCCCATATCTTGCCTGCTACCTTGAATTATTCACTATATGCAGACGACTTGTGCATATGGGCATGTGACACGAGTACTCAAGCCTTTCAGCAAAAGTTGCAAGTGGCCTAAGAGTGATTAGTGTTTTTTTTTTATGTAGAGGTATGATTATTTCACTTGAGAAAACTGCTGTACTTCCTTATACAAGGAAATGCCTCAAGAGATTCCAGCTCGTGCTGGACTCTCAGCGTTTGCAACTTGTGCGACGACACAAGTTCTTGGGTATTATTATAGACAGACGGCCAGCATGGGCTCCCCAAATAAAAGCATTAGAGGAGAAAGTGAACTCCCTAATCAACATTCTTCGTCGATTTGTTGGAGTGAGATGGGGTAGTTCAACCTCTTCTTTATTACGTATTCACTCGGCGATCATTAGACGAAGAATAGCATACTCTGCCCCTGTACTACATGGAATATCTCGTAATCTAGAGGAAACAATTCTAAGATTAATGGCCAAAAGCCTTCGCATATGTCTTGGCATTCCCCGTGCATCTTCCAGTGCTTTGGTAATTGCTGAGTCCCGCCAACCAACTTTTCATGCACTAAGATTTACGGAAACTTGTCGTCACTTTTTTCGTTTAGCAACACAACACGCTAATCATCCACTATGCCAATACCTTCAAGGTAGAACCGCTGCACGCATGCATGATGAAATACGGCGGTACAAAAACTTACTACCTGCTAACGAATATTGGCCTGCATGCGCAACTCATCCCCCATGGCGACTTGCAATTCCAGAAATAGTCACTTCAATTCCTGTAGTAGGCCGTAAATGTGATATGCCCGTAGTTGCGATAAAGATATTCATTTTATAACATCTTTACACTAACCACGTAGACCTCATTCACGTATATAGCGATGGATCATGCTGGAAACAAAGCTCTACATCAGCGTTTTATATAGCTGCATACCAAGAGAAAAGAGCTTATAAGCTTTGCCAATTTACAACGTCCACAATGGCAGAACTTTACGCAACACTTTCTGCTTTACGTTACATACGTCAGCATTCAGGACCTCTTCGCTGGGTAGTTCTGAGTGATTCGCAAGCCTCATTGCTGAGCTTAAATGAAATCAGTTTAAGAAAAACAAACAGCACATTGGCATACGAAATACAGAAGACACATGCCATAGCAAAAGATCTACAACACGACATAACTTTCCAGTGGATTCCAAGTCACTGTGAAATCATAGGAAATGTAACGGCTGATCACATGGCACGTGCAGCTCATCGAAAGAATGAATTATCACTAGTTCCTCCAGCAACGACTGATGCGCATTGTTTATTGAACAAACTATGCCGTAAATTGTCAAAGGCAACTTGGTTCATAAATTATGCGCAGAATTCAATTATATAATATTCATCCTGGAATAGAATTCAATATTCCGTTCAAAATTAACCGATCGGTTGAAACAACAGTACATAGGCTTCGGCTAGGCACTGCCTATACTAAAAGCTTCCTGTATAGGATAAGAAAAACTAATAGTGCTACATTCTCATGTGGAGAGGCTGAAGAAGACATAGAACACCTTCTTCTACACTGTAAAAAAGATGATGCTCCCGTAAGAAGCTTTCAGAAAAACTACATGGCTTGGATAGATGACCACTATCCATAGGAAAAATTTTGGGTCCACGGCCGACAGAACAACTACAAACCATCGCTGCGCGCGCCTTAGTACAATTTTTGAAGGACTCAAAAATTTAAAAAAAAAATTAAATTATGGGGTTTTACGTGCCAAAACCAGTTCTGATTATGAGGCACGCCGTAGTGGGGGACTCCGGAAATTTGGACCACCTGGGGTTCTTTAACGTGCACCTAAATCTAAGTACACGGGTGTTTTTCGCATTTCGCCCCCATCGAAATGCGGCCGCCGTGGCCGGGATTCGATCCCGCGACCTCGTGCTCAGCAGCCCAACACCATAGCCACTGAGCAACCACGGCGGGTGAAGGACTCAAAAATATCACAAAATTACTGATATCAGTTATTGCTGGCATTGCTATTGTCACGGGAAACGGTATAACTGAACATATATTTACAAAATATATACAGCGAGCTGTAGCACTGCCAAGAAGGTGGATAGACAATCTCTTCACCCACATCGTCAACTTCATCTTTGTCCCATTGCGCGCAGTCTCGTAACATTAACCTCCGGCCGGAAAAGCCCTACCCGACTCCTAATACAGGGTGGTGGGCGCGAGGTATGGCTTGAGGCGGGCCACGTGCACGACGTCTGACGAAGAAGACGTGTAGGATCGAGCGGGGCTATTTCGTAAGTGACGCCTGTCAAATGTCGCAGGACGCGATAGGGGCCAGAGTATCTCCAAAGTAGTTTTTCAGAAAGACCAAAGCGCCGAGACGGGGACCAGCCAAGGACAAGATCACCCGCACTGAAGCGGGCGTCCCGGTGGTGGGCGTCGTACAACTTCTGCCGTGACTGCGACGCAGAGAGGCGAAGACGGGCAATGTGACGTGCCTTTCTGCTGTAGCAATGGCGTCGCACGCGCATTCAGTAGGCAGCGCGGCTGGGGTCGAAATAAGTGTGTCAAAAGGGAGCGTTAGTTCTCTGCCGTATAGAAGATAGAATGGAGAGTAGCCGGCGGTGTCATGGCGTGAGGAGTTGTAGGCAAAGGTGACAAAAGGTAGCGCAGTGTCCCAGTCATGGTGATCAGACGAAACATACATGGAGAGCATATCAGTGATAGTGCGATTCAGACGCTCAGTAAGACCGTTCGTTTGGGGGTGGTACGCAGTCGTAAGTTTGTGTTTGGTGGCACAAGAACGAAGTAAGTCTTCAATGACTTAGATAAGAAGTAGCGGCCCCGGTCGGTGAGAAGCTGACGAGGAGCGCCGTGATGTAAAATTACGTCTTGCATCAAGAAGTCGGCGACGTCTGTAGCGCAACTGGTCGAGAGAGGTCTTGTGATAGCGTAACGGGTCGCATAATCCGTAGCAACGGCAATCCATTTATTGCCAGCGGTGTAGAGAGGGAAGGGGCCGAGAAGTTCGAGGCCAACACGAAAAAATGGCTCGGCGGGTATGTCAATAGACTGGGGGAGCCCAGCTGGAGGAAGAGATGGCCTTTTCCGGCGTTGGCACGACGCGCAGGCAGCGTCATAACGTTGAACATAACGGTAGAGACCGGGCCAGAAAAAGCGCCGCCGTACACGGTCATACGTCCTGGAAACACCAAGGTGGCCGGCTGTAGGGACATCATGCAGTTGCTCGAGCACGGTCGCCCGAAGGTGTGCGGGAACGACGAGTAGTAGTTCCTGTCCTTCGGGGTGCATGTTACGGCGATATAATGTGCCATTTACAATGACAAACAGGTGAAGTGACCGGTCCGACGAGCCATATTGCAGGCCGTTGATGAGATCATTTAGAGACGTGTCCCGCCGTTGCTCGTCACCAATGTGGCTGAAAGCGGAGAGCGAGAAGAGGCCAGGCGGTGTATCCTCCGTGGTAGCTTCGGGGGCCTCAACGGGGTGCCGAGACAAGCAGTCGGCATCCTGGTGTAGTCGGCCAGACTTGTACACCACAGTGTACGTGAATTCCTGAAGACGTAGAGCCCAGAGAATTAGACGCCCAGTGGGGTCCTTGAGGCTCGAAAGCCAGCACAGAGCGTGGTGGTCAGTGGTACCATTTAAAGGCCGCCCGTACAAGTAGGGGCTAAATTTGCTAACTGCCCAAACAAGAGCGAGGCACTCGCGCTTGGTAATGGAATAATTGCGCTCGGCAGGGAAAAGTAGCCGGCTGGCGTACGCAATAACTCGATCACAGCCACGTTGGCATTGCGCTAAAACAGCACTAATGCCATAGCCACTCGCGACTGTGCGTACTTCAGTTGGAGCATTGGGATCAAAGTGGGCGAGAATCGGCGGGGTAGTGAGTAGCGTGATAAGGTGTTAAAAGGCTGTGGCTTGAGCGAAACCCCATGAAAGCGGAGCGTCTTTCCTGAAAGATCGGTTAGTGGACGGGCTATGACTGCAAGATTTCTGAAAAATCAGCGGAAATACGAGCACAAGCCCCCAAACTTCGAACATCCTTGGCACAACTTGGTACAGGGAACTCGATGACAGCACGAACCTTGGCGGAGTCGGGACGGACGCCAGTTGAATCGACGAGATGCCCGAGGATGGTAATTTGGCGGCGACCGAAGTGGCATTTCGAAGAATTAAGTTGTAGCCCAGCCGCACGAAACACCGACAGGATGGATGAAAGACGTGTGAGGTGTGTGGCAAATGTCGGGGAGTACACGATCACGTCGTCCAGGTAGCACAGGCAGATAGACCATTTAAAGCTGTGAAGAGCGTGTCCAAAATTCGCTCTAATGTGGCCGGGGCATTGCACAGTCCACATGGCATAACTTTGAACTGATAGAGGCCGTCAGATGTAACAAATGCTGTCTTTTCACGGTCCCTGTCGTCCACGGCAATCTGCCAGTAACCAGAGCGCAGGTCGATGGATGAAAAATAGGTCGCGCCGTGAAGGCAATCCAGAGCGTCATCAATTCGTGGAAGACGATGTACATCCTTCTTGGTGAGCTTATTGAGATGCCGATAATCAACGCAAAATCGCCAACTGTTGTCTTTCTTTTTAACTAAGACTACAGGGGAAGCCCATGGACACGCGGACGGCTCAATAATGCCTTTTGAAAGCATGTTGTCAACCTCTTGTTGAATAACTTGGCGCTAAGATGCTGACACGCGATAAGGTTGCCGGTGAATCGGAGGCGCATCGCCAGTATGTTTGCGATGTTTGACGAGACAGGTTTCACCTAAGGAACGGCCGTCAAAGTCGAAGATGTCGGAGTATGTGACCAGCAAATGACGGAGGTCGCCTACTTGGGAGTGCAGAAGGTCCGGGGCAATCATATTTGTTATAGCGCTCTGTACCGACGGAGAAGTGGGCGAGTCGGCCGACAATATTGCTGACGTAGGATCTGGTGACAGTGATGAAATCTGGCACTCATCTGGTGGTGACAGGGCGGCCAAAACTATGCCTTGGGGAAGAACTTGAGGACAGAGTCCGAAGTTCAAGAGGGGCAGGCAAGTCTGGTTGGTCGCAACAGTCACAGGATTGTGGAGAAAGGAAATGTTGTGCGACAAAAGGACACTGGTACACGGAGTAACCACATAGTCACCATCCGCTACACTGGGGCAAGGTACAGCGACAATATAGGTGAGTGCTTGGGGCGGCAAACGAACAAACTCGGCACGAGAGAGCTGGCTCTGGACTACGTCAGGAGCGTCTAGTAAAGCGGGGAAGTCAAGTTCAACGGCACCGGCCGAGCAGTAAATTACAGCGGAGTGGTCAGTCAAAAAATCGAGTCCAAGGATTACGTCATGAGGGCAGTGGCGAAGAACATGAAACAACATGCAAATGTGGCGGCCAGCGACGCTCACGCGTGCGGTGCACATTCCAAGCACGGCCGGAGTTCCGCCGTCAGCGAAACGCACAACGCGGGACTCTGCAGCTGTTAGTAATTTGTGTAAGCATTCATGGAGATCAGAGCTCATGATACAAATATGTGCACCGGTGTCGATAAGGGCAGTAACGGGTAGGCCATCCACTTCTACGGCAAGTTGGTTCTCGTGCGTGGGCAAGGTTAAAAGGGGCTTTGCAGGTCGTGGGTCCAATGCAGCGTCACCTCCGGGAGTTGCATTGCTCAGTTTTCCTGGGAAGAATGGCCAGAGGGGTGCGGCGATGAATAGCGGCGGGGCAGAGGGGACTGGGAACGATTATCGTGCGGAGAAGCTGAACGGCTGGCGCTGCGGGTTGGTACAGGAGCGTCTCGGAGCGGTGAGTTGTTACGAGCGGGAAACTGCAGGGGCCGATTGTCGTCGCGGCGAATGTAAAAAATTAGCGAGGGGAGGAAGGTTGGCAATACCGGCAGTGACGGGAAATATGTCCAATGCCGTGGCACTGAAGACATATGGGCTTCTCGTCCTGGGTTCTCCACTGGGCCGGATCATGATAGCGGCGCAACGTTTCTGTATTTCTGTAAGGTTCGAGAACAGAACATACCCGAGGGTGAGGCAGGGATGCAACAGCCTGGAGTCCTGCGTTAGCCAGCTCTTCCCTCACGACGGCTTGAATTAAAGAGACTGTCGGTCGGGAATCGTCGGAAGAGCGTGCGAAATAGGAAGGTGGCGACGCCGCCTCAATTTCACGACCAACGATGCGGACAAGGCTATCGGTGGTCGGTTGCTGATTGGGCGGCTGAACGTCCGCGCAGGACGATGTAGCGGCCGTGTTTGGAAGCCGCATGAACTGTTGGGCGATGCGGCGCCTCTTCAGTGCTTCAAAACGCCGGCACTCCTTGATTATATGTCTTCAACGGTCGAGCAGGCCTTAAAGACCAGCAAGTTGAAAGCATCATCAGCAGCGCCTTTCAGGACGTGACTTACTTTGTCCGCCTCGGTCACGGTGGCATCAACTCGGCGGCAAAGGGCGATAACGTCAAGTATATACGACGCGTACGACTCCGTGGGAGATTGGGTGCGACAGGAGAGATCTTTCGAAGCGGCGCTCTGGTGGCCAATTGGTTTGCCATTGCCAAATAGGTCACGAAGCGTCTGCTTACACAGATCCCAGCAGGTCAGCTCCGTTTTGTGAGTGTCAAACCAGACGCGCGCTGTCCCACTGAGGTAGAAACCGACATTAGCGAGTGTCACTGTCGGGTCCCACCGATTGTTGGTTGCGACGTGCTCGTAATTCCTAATCCAGTCATCAACGTCGACGTTGTCGGTGCCGCAAAAAGATCCTGGGTCGCGGGGTTGGATCAAGATCACTGTCTCGGGTGCCGGTGTTGCGGTTGACGCAATATCCCCGCCTGTTGACATGGTGAAACTTGCCAGGACACGTCCGCTGCGGAGTTCCGTCTTGAGTAGTACCCCAGCACTTCCACCAAGATGTCACAAGAAAGGCTATAACTGAAAATATATTTACAAAATATATACAGCAAGCTGTAGCACTGCCAAGATGGCGGAAAGACAATCTCTTCAATCGTTGTTGTTGTTGTTGCCTCTTCAATCGTCGTCTTCTTCAACCAAATGGTCAACGTCATCTTTGTCCCATTGCGCGCAGTCTCATAACATTATTATTAACAGGCACTCTTGATTACATGTTTATTGTGTCTTCGTGTTCATGTAGCCTTTGTGTCTGCGTAAAAGACTGTTGTATTTCGAGCGCGGCATTCAAGGGGGACCTAATTTGCAAGTGCCCAACATCTGTGTGAACATCTTGGTTTTGTGAACATTTATGCTTTGTGAACTCATGTGTTGCGTGTGAACACTTCGGCTTTGTGAGTATTTATGTTATGTGAACTCTTCGGTTGCGCGAACATTTATTTATATTGCAGTTAAGACTTAGTACGTGAATGTTCGTACATGTTCGTCCAGTCCATGTCAGTCCAGTACATTAGTCCAGTTTTGTGATTTTTGACAGCAGCTGCTGCTGCTGCTGCCCAAAGGGGCAGGTCCCCTGACAAACTACTGATCTTAGTAGCTTTTTGTGGCTACTCTTTCCGAGTATATTTTGTTGCAGTAGAATAAATTCAAATTCATGGGCTTTATAACGTTAATCTATCGTCACTTTATTCCAACCTCCTGGCATCAAATTTGCGTAACCGCCGACGAAAGCACGGGTGGTGACCCGCAAGGTTGTTTCAACAGCCGAATCAAACGCTCTCCTCGCTTATAGTAGGTGGATTTCGTTTGGCTTCAAAGCGAATAGCATTGCCTACACAGGCAGCTTTTCCTTAATTGTCTGACGAGAGGCGAGGAGCGCGCAGAACAAGATAGAGCTTCGGTGGAGCCTAGTTGGCAATGACGGTGAAATTAGATGAACGCGTGAGGAGAGTGGTGCCGGCGTCTCCGATTGGTCCGCTTCCCCTTGCTTAGATTGCGGTGGCTCGTCGACGATTGCGGGATGCTAAAATGCCGCTAAAACGAACGCTGAGTGAAGACGATTTGGCAGAGCAATGTTGTATATACGTGCTGAGAGAGCTCGGCAACGTTATACTTGCATGCAAAATTTGGAATATACGCAAAGAAATCAATTCTCACCGTACAGCTCCGAGGACACAGCGCCGGAGCGATCAGGGTATAGCAATCTTCTATTCCTCTCGGAATGGGGCAGTCTCCAGCTATTCAAAAACAAAGTTCAATTTTGTTCGGCATATAAATACGTGTTTAGTGCGTAACGTCACTATGACGGCGGGGAGATTCCGCGGGTTTGTGACGTCACGTTACCGACAGGCGAGCTAGCTAGGCGTGGCCTGAAAACATTTTCACTAATCAAGTAAGGCTACTAATGGTGGCGAAGTCGTAATGTCGGAGACTTGTTTTTATTTTGTTCGGCCTAATCATGCTTAATCAGCGTGTGCGCACGTCATATTGAGATGGGGACATTTCGCGGTTTTCGTGACATCTCATGACAAACAGGCAAAGTGGGCGTTGCGCCAAAAATGTTTGACCAGTTATGGAGGGCTAACAATGGAAATTGAGTAAAAACAGTTTGGAACATCTTTACGTTACAGCGTCCCAGGTCGCTCCCATTAATGGTGAAATTTACGCAGTTAACGTGGTCACTTGTAATTGACGCATATATCCATAAGGGTATGTTTAGAGAAAACTTGTTTTATAAGCTGTTCTCGTGTTTTATTCTTGCTAAACGCTGATGTTCCAGTTATATGTGTTAGCGACGCCGTGGAGCCATATTGATACGCTAGTAGTGAGCTATAGTTTTTGTATTTGTGAGATAATCATTAGGAATGTTATTACTCTCGTGGTGATGGCCGGATAGGTTGTGGCAATCTATTAAAGAAAGGTAGGGATCGGCAGTCTTTGTGACTGCGATAAGTCCGCGCAGACGTAGCGGCTGCACACATTTTCAGTTTTGGTATGCTAATGACGCAGGATCAAAATTTAAAACGAAGGTCTCATGGCATCTCCCCCGAACTTTGATGGTGCTGGCAGCTGCTGTCCTATAAGATGGATCGCTACTGGACACAATGTGAAACGGCTCGGGATATTTTTTTTTCTTCATTTAGGGCGCACACGCAGGCGGTAACACTTGGTACCTCATTTTTTAAAGCTGTGTATCACTGATGCTGTAAGCTATGTTGAATATACTACAAGGGCGAATCAGGAAGTCTTTGCCGCTACTTTTTTTTAGCCAAAAACGGCTCTAGATGCGAAATCAACATATCCATTCCAAGCGGTGGACCTTTTTTTGGACCGGCCCGGTCTTATCTGCCGGTAGCTCCGCGGCACGGCGCTGCTGTCAGTTGGTGAAGATGGCCGTTGTGCTTCACACGACCACGGCGTACGAGCAACGAAGTGTGATCCCTTTTCTATGGAGCAAGGGACGAACGCCCATCGAAATCCACAGGGAAATGCGGCCCACGTATGGGGAAAGGTGTCTCGCTTTGAGAAGTGTGAGGTTGTGGTGCTGTGAGTTCGCAAAAGGCTGCAAAAGTCCGACGGTGGTTCTACACTCAGCCGAACGAATTCAACCACAGGGGCATCTCAAATTTAGTGGTGCGATGGGACATCAGTCTGAACAGGTGTGGGGGACTATGTGGGAAAATAGTGTAAAGTTCGTAGAATAGTACGTTTATTTGTAATTACCTGCATGTACCTTATTTTGGCTAATGGGCAGTGACTTTCTGATTCGCCCTCGTAGAATATGGCTGTGGAGACACTTGTACTCACTGGTGTTCCTTTGTTGTGTTTGTCCGGTTCTTTTCTTTGTTTCGTGAATTGAGGTACTCCAGATGCGCTGCCCTAAGAACGGAACGGCACTTTCCTCCGCCCACGGCTTCCCCGAGACTCTCCTCAAATTTACGACTTTGGTTGGGCTTGCCGGGAGCAGGCGCGGATCCAGGGGGGATGTCCGGATGTCCTGACCCCCCCCCCCCCCCTCAGATTTGTGCAACGCCCCCTCGCTGACAGGGGGATGGCCCCTGTCGCAAAGAAATATAGCCACACCAGCATTCTTCAAAAGCTATTTTTCTCGAGTACCAGTGATATCAGCCATGTAGAAGTAAAGCTAGCTCGCTCACAAGCTTAGTTGTATTCCGTCGGGGTGTGGTGTCGCGAAGTTGCCCTAGTTATTTTTTCTCACGAACACCTTGGACCTCCTGGCGCCTGCCGTGCCTTACTCGTCCCGTCGGTGGCGTCGAATGAACGAGGGGACGTCCCTTTTGCCAAGCACGCCGATGTCCGTGCGAGCGCCTTCGCGCCTGATCAACTTAGTTGCCCCTTGGGGTGTCATCGGTTGCCTCATTGGCTGTCATCGGTTCCGCGACCAACCTGCTTAATGTGTTCAACCAGCAAGAGATCACTTGCTGAAGTGTTAATATACAAGGTTTGTCCGAAAAGTAATGTCAGTGATTATATTGTGAAGCGACTATACGTCGCAGCGCACTAAGACCAGTTGGGATTGGTGGAGGGGGAAGTTAGCTTACGCACGCGCGGTCGCTCAGTCGTCTGCGACCATCTGAAGAGTAAGGACAAGGTTTTCCGTCAACTCATTTTCATTTACCGTGCAAGCCGTAATGCAGCACTCGTTTGAACAAAGGATTGCCATCGATTTTTGTGTGAAACTCGGCAAGTCTGCAGTGGAAACTTTTCCTATATATGATAAAGACAGCTTTTGGTGATAATTGTTTGTCAGAACGAGGAATTTACCGGAGGCACAAGGTCTTTTTAGAAGGTTGTGAAGAGGTCAGCGATGAAGCCCGCGCTGTACCGCCGTCAACGACCATCACCGACGAAAATGTGACGCGCGCGAGAGATCTTTTATACTCACACCCTCGTTTGAGTGTCCGTTTAGTGGCACAGACAGTAAACATTCTAAAAAGTACCCTTCGCGAGATTTTGACGAATAATTTTCAGATGCGAAAAGTGTGCGCGAAGATCTTGCGCAAAATCTTAATGGACGACCAACAATCGAGCCGAGTTGAAACGTGCCAGGAGGTTTGGGACTTGTGCGAAAGTGACCCCCACGTTTTGGACAATGTCATCACAGGTGACAAGACTTGGGTATTTGAATACGACCCCGAAACAAAAAGGCAAAGTGCCAAGTGGCACAGCTCGGCGTCCCCTCGCCCCAAGAAGGCCAGAATTAGCAAGTCAAAGGTCAAGACCATGCTGATTGTGTTCTTTGACATCAGTGGACTTGTCCACCATGAGTTTGTACCCCATGGCACAACCGTGACCGCCAAATTCTACGTAAAAGTGCTCAAGCGACTCAAACGAAGGATTCATCGCACCCAGCCTGATATCGGGGGTGATTGGAATTTTCACCATGACAACGCACCATGCAGCCTGCACCGCCTTCCTTGTGAACCGCTTCCTGGCCGATTGAAAGATGCCAACGGTTCCCCAGCCACCCTACAGTCCTGACGTGGCTCTCCCAGGCTTCTTCTTCTTTCTGCGCTTGAAAATTCCGATGAAAGGACATCATTTCGCGACAGTTGGCAAAGTCGAAAAGGCATGCACAAAGACTCTAAAGGACATTCCTAAGGAGGCCTACCGTGACGCCTTCGATGGTTGGAAATCTCGCTAGAAGCAATGTAACGACGAAACATTTTATTGTGTTGTACCGATCTGATCAATAATTTATTTTTAATCGACTCACTGACATTACTTTTCGGACAAACCCTGTATAAATAATAACTAACAGCTAAACTGAGAACTACGCATGGGCAACTTTTTTAAACTGTAGCCCTCATTGTGATCACGTTGACAATATCCAGTACGAGCACAGTACCGTTCGTACGCTACACGTTTTTCATTGTAACTTCGCAGTTTTATTACCGTACATTAAGCATAGTAGGGTCAAAGCCGCCGCAATCGTTTATTTGAGTGGGCGTTCTCGCGGAGCGGGGCTAAGTCTCGAACAGCGGCTGCGAAGTAGGGGAGCGTGACGTCAGCTGCCAACGCCGGCGTGCGGGCCAAGGATGGCGTCGCGTGGTTAGAGAAACGGGAGCAGATGCGCGCCTTGTGTAAACGAATGGCGTAGCGTGGGAAACAAAACATGAAGACGCTGGCTCGCGCTCTCGGCTACTACACCATATCGTTCTTCTTGTAGGTGGTGTCGTGAGTCTTCATACGCGGTGATTCGCATATCGTAAACAACCAGCGTAGTGGTTGCCGCGTTGGAGCTTCAAAGCAAACGAAGGTGTCTCAGCCGAACACAAAGAATCTCCTTAAGGAAAAGAAGGTGTCCCAATAGAACTCCAAAGATGGACCCGTGCTTACGCATTTATAACGAACCTGCAACATACCATCCCCAATTTTATTTTAAAAAACAATACAGGCTAGATATACCGGGTGTTCAAAATTAAGCTTTATGGTTTTCTTAAAATTAGGCACTGGGAGGCACGTGAAGACCACCTGTGCAAATAAGTTACGTGGCCAGGGGGACACAAAATGAGATGATAATTATCGCTGTCAGCAGCCGAATTGACTATAATTGAATAATTAACTTCTTATTGACTGCAGTAAGAAACACGACTGCCTCTAAGTTTTCAATACAAACATACCCACTTACTGCAGTCGACAAAAATAATTGTTCAATTTTAGTTAATTGGGCTGCTCGCAGCAATTATTATCATCTCACTTTGTGCCCACCTGGCTACATAACTTATTTGCACAGGTGGTCTTCGCTTGCCTCCCAGTGCCTAATTTTAAGAAAAGCATAAAGCTTAGTTTTGAACACCCTGTATTATCAGGCACAGCCGCCAAGCACATGGCTGTATTGGGTAACTTCCTTTTCCTATAAGCTCGGAGAAACTGATACCTGACTTCGCTATAGGGCTTCTTCCTCTTTCTGGGGTTTTACGTGCCAAAACCAGTTCTGATTATGAGGCACGCCGTAGTGGAAGGCTCCGGATTAATTCTGACAACCTGGTGTTCTTAAACGTGAACTACAACGCAAGCACACGGGCATTTTTTGCATTTCTCCTGGTTCGAAATGCGGCCGCCACGGCCGGGATTCGATCCCGCGATCTCGTGCTCAGCAGCGCAACGCCTGAGCTGACTGAGCCACCACGGTGGGCTACAGGTGTTGCTCTAGACGTATAAAACATGGGTTTATCGTGAGTAGAAACGGTGAATTTCGGTAAATAAGAAAGGCTACTACTATCATCATCATCATCATCATCATTGACAGAAGCTGACCCCCCCCCTCAGAAAAAAACCTGGATCCGCCCCTGGCCGGGAGGGACGTCTCGGTGAGGAGTCAGGGCTCCAGGATGCTGGAAGGACTCAGAGGAGCTGGTGCGCTAGCATCTTATAAAGGCAGCTCTGACGAGATCTTAAGTTTAATTAAGTGCTCTTATTTGTATAACTGTAACTTGAAGCATAAACTACAGCGCGTACATCAAACGGCATTGCCTTCCTGGAACGATCATCAAGGTATTACAACAATGGCTGAGTGACGCGAAATGCGCTCTACCGCTGTACTATTGCTTCGTATCTCTTTACACGCGCTTTTGACTCAATCGACAGTACAAACGAAGCGGCCCGGGGCGGTTTCTTCTGCGCATATAAGCGCGGACCTGGCACCTAACGCCGTCGTGGCTCTGCTCTTTCACTGTGCCGTCGCCGTTCCGTTGTACTGTCGTCATCGCCCCACCAGCGCCGTCACGCCGCCATAATAATTCCATCGCGATCGTTCCGTCATGTTGTCATTGTCACGCCTTCGTAAGCGTGCTGTAGTCGTTCTATAATCATCATGGCATCGTCATCATGCAGTCTTCGTCATTCCGTCGTCGTCATTATAACTTTGTCACTCCTTCGTCATCATGCGTGAGATTCACATGTTCGAGCACCACAAGTTTATCTTGAACATGGCGTTTCGCGCTGAAATTGGGTTCGAATTGGTCCTGTACACTTGCATCCATTTGCAAGCGTAAAGTTTCATAACAAGAAACGCGTTCTTGCCAAACACCATTAACAGCTTCGCTTAAACCAGCTTCCACAGCACGTGGAATCCTCATACATTTCCGTTTGTTGAATAAAGCGATGTGATTTCTTTATCGCGTATAATTTATTTGAGACTCTTTTGGTACAATACTGGAAATTGCTTGTCTATATTTTTTTTTATCGTGGATCTGCTTGTAACCTCTAAGGTAAGAATAAGTGGCAGGATATCTGTAATAAATTGTGCCCTATACAATTGAAACTCGATTTAAAGAAGTTCGTTAACTTTGTTTTTGTTAGATCTAGTTGTAACTGTATATGACAGCGGGATGGGATTGTCAGAGACGTAAAGGCTTGTATATGTCACGAGACATCTCAATTGCAGTCAGGACGCTCCGTGAAATTACAGCTGCCAAGATATTGAAACTGATCCTCTGTATTGTTAGAAATTATGTGCTCTACACGTACATGACCCTAACGAGATTGTCAAACACTGAAACAGGCATGACGTTTTATGAGACAACTCACTTAGAGTCAGGGTGCTATGCGAAATGACAATTGTCAAAGATTTTAATTGAATCTTGCAACTTTATTTAGAAACTTCTTACAAAAAGCAGATGCAGATGGACCTTTCAGTCACTCCCCCATAAAAATAACACAAAATAAAAACATTTCCAGGCAGGCAGCTATAGAAAATTTGACGAGAGACAAGCTTATATATTTTGATGTCACTTAATGCGGTATATTAATGGTGAGAAAAATAGAACATATTATTTTTATTCTGCCTAAAGGCCGGCTTCCGAAACACAAGACAAAACAAGAACAAACAAACAAACAAAACCAAACCAAAACCAGACCGAAACAAAACCAGGAACGTGTGAGCCTGCCATGAATGCATATCATCTGCAGCAGCAGCAGCAGCAGCAGCAGCCTATTTATGTCCACTGCATTTTGTGTATTATGTCAAGGTTTTCTAGCGGTTATTTTCTGTACGGTTATCATCTATTAGATAGGTGGCAGATTCCGCCAGTATTGAAGGTGAGATAACACGAGAAAATAAGAAATATTACGAAACATAGACCCAGATTACGTCTAGGAAAACATAATCGAATCGGTAATCATCGGCTTGTTTCTCGCACTCATAATGTATTTGTTCAAGTGAGTATTTGTCCTGCCTTTGCAAGGAATATAAGAGGAACTGTATGGGGTTAGATTCATGCTTTTTGGTAAATCTTTTTGGTAAACGTTTTGGCAACATTGAACTGTAATGGTTCATGTTGTGTGATCGATAATCAGGCCTTTCAATTACAAAGATAACTCTCACTGCAGCATCTTCAGCCTGTCTTCATGTAATATTATGTACACTAGACTCCCTTCAAGACGAACTTCATCTCACTTCAAACGCTAAATTAAGTAGACTTAGAACGGGGGTAAATGACATAAAAAGCATTTATTTAGCTGAACTTAATAGAAAACTGTCTTCAAGTGGTACTCTTGCTTGGTTTCATCCAGTCCGTCAGTAGCGCACCCAGGATCTCTGCCGGGGAGGGGGGGTTGACAGTTTGCCTTAGTTTGCCAATACCATCTAAACAGCACTAATTTTAATTTTCTTCACGGGAAATTGTCAAAAAATGCACTTTTTGCGAGTGTGCAGACGATTGCATGTCTTACATCTTAGTCGCAGTACTCAAAGGCGCAAGGAAAGAAAAGGGGTTAAAGAAAACGGGGGGCTAAGTCGACCTCAGGGGTGGGGGGGGGGGGGGGGGTACAACCTCTAAACCGCCCCCCCCCCCCGTCGGTACGCCACTGCAGTCCGTGGTGGATATGTTTGTCGTCATCTCACCTAATGACCTTAAAAATCCTTCTGTGCCCTCGTGCTACTGGAAAAAGTTCACTAGGGAGTTCAAGCAGGCATCTGCCACCTCACAGGTCATCGGTGCAGACTCAGGCGCCCTGGCCTCCAGGATCGGTAGCGGTGGCGGTCATTCCGAATGTTTGTCTTAACTGAAGGTTACGTCTGAGGCTGTTCGTCATAAGCGGATTTTTTTTTTTTGCATTGAGTCTATGGAAACCCAAACAAACGTTCCCATGTTGTTCCTTATATGCGAGAATTCGGCTGAACCGAGTTTGTCTTAACGAAAGTCAATCCACGCCACAAATCCCCCCAGTGAGTGGTGGCGCTGCCTAATACTCCCAGCGATAGTTCTTGTAGTAAAACCTAAATACCCCAGAAAGTGGATGGGAAAACGACGCCGTGGTAGCTCAATTGTTAGGAGCATCGTACGGGTAATGTGAAGACGTGGGTTCATGCCCCACCTGCGGCCAGTTGTTTTTTCATCCATTTTCATCTCCATTAACTTATTATTTCTTTAATTCATTCAATAAGCAAGCAATTTCCCCTTTGCTGTCCTTGGTGTCTTTGTTTGCTGGCTTCCTGTGATATGACTAATAAACAGGGGGCTCCTCGGTTTCCTTTGTTGCCGTAGACCACCTCACGTGGTACGCCGAAACATCTGCACTGCCGGCTTCCACCGCGAAAGACGTCACTTGCTTCCTTCTTCGCCACTTAATTCTGTGACACGGTGCACCACGTGAATTACAAAGTGACCGTGGCCGCGTCTTTATCTCCAATGCCATCGAGGCCCTGCTAAAGGAGTGCAACATCGTTCACCGCACCGCTTCCGCCTACCATCCTCAAACTAACGGAGTGAAGGAATGTTTCAATCGTACACTCGGTGACATGCTTGCGATGTATGTGTCCTGCGATCACTCCAATTGGGACCGGGTTCTTGCTTTTGTCACTTACGCTTATAACTCTGCGCCGCAAACTACCACCGTCTTCTCTCCTTTCTTTCTTCTCTATGGACAAGAACCTTCCTGCTTCATGGACACCATTCTGCACCTACCGTTCCGACGCTTCTGAAGTGACACTTATTTCAGAAGCTGCTGCTTATGCTGAAGAATGTTGCCAAGTTGCTCGCTCGTTCACCACCTAAGATCAGTGGCGCCAAAAATCTCGCCATGACGCCCGCTATTGCCCCGGAATGCTTGTTTGGCTTCGGGTCCCGACCGCTCCTCCCAGCCAATGCACTAAGTTTCAATCAAACTACCACGGCCCCTACCGCGCACTGCATTCTTCTTCTTCCTGCGGTTTTACGTGCCGAAACAAGTTCTGATTATGAGGCACGCCGTAGTGGAGGGCTCCGGATTAGCAAACATCCCCCGTGAACTATGTCATGAGCCGCCCGAGCGGTCTTCTGATTACTGTTTCTGAGGGCGCGAAGTAGTTCATGTACGCGTAGCACGGCTAAAACCATGCTACGACTCGCCGATGCTGTCTTTTTCTTAGGTCGCCAGGGATGGCTCCTTGCTGTGTGGGGAGTTATTGTGCTGGAGATTATCGGCGCCGGCACAGTGAAGTGTGCAAGAGGAAGACGATGGACTGGTAGTGCTCGCTCGATCGGTGTTCAGCTGAGACTGCCCCGTTTTAGTGGTCTTCTGTCAGGCGCCCTGCAGACTTTATGTAGATTTTTTTTAATTTCGAAAGTTCGCCCAACGGCATAAACGTAGATGAGCAGCCCGTGGCATTATATATACAGGGTGTTTATTTTTAGGTTTTACGGAATTTTGAGAAATCGCCTGTGGCAGGTAGCAGAATTCTGATCATTGAGCTGGGTTATTCGATGAGGCGGACATTAGTAGCACGAGAAATCGAAACACATATTCAACTAATTATTAAAAATAATTAATTCACTTCTTAGTTAATTACATTACGACACATAATTTACAAATTGTAGCCGGTGAGCTTGTCAGGCGTATCCACTTGGGATGAATTTCTAGAATGACACCAGCTTGGAGGTCTTGGCCACGATCCTTCGGATCGAACAGAAAAGACAACGCAAGTTCCGGTTCACCGACTGGGACAAGTTCCGCAAGCTGAGAGGGGAGCGGACCGGGGAAGAGAGGCCCGGCCTCGAGCGATGGATTGCAGAGATTCGTGAGGACATTGAGGGCGCGACCGAAAAGGTTAGCACAGACCTCCCGGTACAGAAGATGGACAGCAGGCTGGCGCACCTACTCGAGGCCAAGCAGTCCCTTCTGGCTAGATGGAAGGGTCAGCGGCTCAATCGGAGGCTCCGCAAGAAGATTGCCGAGGTCAACGCGAGCATCGAAGAGCACTGCAAGGTGCTTTCCATGCAGCAATAGGATGAAGTTTGTAACTCGATTGACGGCCAGATGCGGAGCGGGGGGTTCTGGAAGCTCCTAAAACATCTGCTGCACGAGACCAGCACCAAGTCGAACCAGCGGAGCACGCTGGGAAGAGCGCTGTATGGGGCCAGGCAAGAATCCTCGGACAAGGAGGTGATGGAAAGGTTGATCGAGAAGTACTTGCCGGTAGCGTCCGGTCCGCTGTCCCCCGTTCCAGAATATGGGGCCGTCGCGAACCCGGAGCTGGATGCGGCGTTTGGTGTCGAGGAGATCCGGCGGGCCCTGCACGATTTAAACGGCAGGTCGGCCCTGGGTCCGGATAGAGTTACAAACAAGGCACTGAGGAACTTGGACTGACAAGTCGGTGGAGTACCTGACGGACGTTATCAACCAGATGTGGAACGACGGAAAAGTAGCAGAGGAGGGCTGCCACCATCCTCAACCCCAAGCCGGGAAAGCCCCCTATTCTCCATAAACTCCGGCCGATTTCACTCACTTAGTGCGTTGGTAAGGTGGCCTAACATGCAATCTTAAACAGTGTCTCGCAATATTTGGAAGACCGAGATATTTACCCACACAATATGATAGGCTTTAGGACAGGACTGTCAACACAGGATGCCATGAAGCTGATCAAATATCAAGCCATTGACCGTAACACGAGGGACACGAGAGCCATACTTGGATTAGACCTAGAGAAGGTATTTGATAGCGTCTTGCACTCCTTTGTCTTGAGCCAGATATCTAGCCTCGGGTTGGGCAAGTACTTCCACGACTACACACGATCATTCCTTGCGGACAGAAAAGCCACTCTCGGGGCGGGAGACCTCGTTTTGGACTCGGTTAGGCTGGATTTCAGAGGGAAGCCACAGGGGTCTGTCATATCCCCGACCCTGTTTAACCTTACCATGATCGGTCTGTCGAGGAGACTCTCCCAAGTCGAGGGTATTAATCACACAATCTATGCAGACGACATCATCATTTGGTGTACCGGAGGCAGTGACGGACTGGCGGACGCTGCGTTGCAGGAAGCTATCGAGATCCTGGAAGAATATCTTAAGCCGACCGGCCTTCGCTGTTCCCCCCGGAAATCAGTACTGGTCATTTACAGGCCTAGGCGAAGGGGGCCCAAACCTAAGGGTTGGAAGCCTGTAAAGGACGTCGACATCACTCTACGAAGAAGTGAGGACGGTGTCATCCCTAAGGTGGACTCCCTCCGGGTCCTGGGTATGACGATCGAATCGAATGGCTCCAATAAGCTGACGGTGTCTAAACTAGCCAAGAAAATGGACAATGCCATCAGACTCATACGGAGAGTTGCCAACCGACACAACCTCTTGGAGTGGACAATCTTGTGAGACCGGTGCAAGCCTTTGTGATGTGTGATTTTACCTACGTGGCGGCCATGCACATTTGGCAAAGGTCGGAGAGGGACAAGCTCAACACGTTGATCAGGAAGACTATAAAGAGGGCCCTCGGCCTCCCCATTTACACAAGCTCGGAGAGATTGATGTGTCTCGACATGCACAACACGCTGGAAGAAATTGCGGAAGCGCAGGAGAGGGCGCAGTACGCCAGGCTGTCCACCACCCAAGCGGGTAGGAGCATCTTGCGGGAGCATCCGGCGGAAATTGAGTCCCGCTTCTGCGGTCTCCTCCGGGAACAGCGGGAACGCATTGTCGTCGCTCCAATTCAAGGCCACAAAAGCTACTGTTATTAAGATGTATTATTGCGGATGCCCCCTTTTGGGTACAAAAATATGGTGTTTGGGCTTTTACAAGACCTTCGTATTCTCTTGTTTTGTTCTCTGTTATGTTATTTGTGAATTGGTTAATGAAGAAATCGTGAAGGAGACTGCTGAAGCAGATTCAGAAACATGTTCGTTACCATACTATATTGATTCAATTTCAGTTCATTCTTGGTTACACCCGCGCAGTGTTTTTGTAGCGTTAGCTACACTGGCCTAGCCAAGCCCGTTTCGCGCGGCACATTAAGAGCCGTGCTGCGCATGCGCAAGGATCAGTGATGTCACACGGCTTGCGCACCGGAGCCACCGGAGCCGGCACCTCTCGTGCACTCCGCCGCCGCCGCGCGCGACTCACCGCCGCCGGTCTGCGCATTCCAGAGGAGTGACGTCGTAGCCGTGGTAGACGCACTGGCGCCGGCGCGCGCTCGCTGTGCAGTCGCCGTCTGACACTGCGCTGGAGCCGCTGCGCTTCTGACTGGCGTTTGCCAGTGTGGTATAGCCATGGAGAAGGAGAGCGCAAATGCTGCTCAACAGCGCAGAAGAACGGAGAAGCTTGACTCATCGGATCCCGAAGTAGTTGCCTGGCAATTAGCGGTTGAGCGTAGGAGGAATGAACAGAAGAAGGCTAAACGTACTGCGGAGACACTGGAGCAAAGGGACGAACGTCTAGCAAAGCGGCGTTCGTTGCAGTGGCTTAGCTCGGCTATGCCAGGATATAAATATACATGTGCCACATAATACGTATACCGCGTGTGTGTCATTGGAGCAGCAGTAAGCATGACAATCAAGCTAATCATTGACAATCTAGACAACCAGGAAAGCTAAGAATAATCAGCTGAACCTTTGCTAACGCTACGTATATCCTGGCATAGCCTAGCTAAGCCACTGTTTCATCACAGCTGCATTCCTGCTACCTTTAGTCGTTACACATTTTTTTTTTCAGGTGAGGTTGGTATGCTTAATGTCACGTGAAAATCCACCTCGCTTTCCGGACCAATCCAAAGAACAACTTCACGCTACCTTCCTTAAAACCAAATACTTGCTGAATTTAGGCGGACCAAGTACACAACGTTGTTGTGTACTTGGTCTGCCTAAATTCAGCAAGTATTTGGTTTTAAGGAAGGTAGCGTGAAGTTGTTCTTTGGATTTAATTTTTTCGTACATATCTTTGCTTACCCAACGTTTTCGTATCTTGTGTGCCCGCTTAGCAGTAGTGGGAAAACTGACGTGATAGGCGCTTTTCAGTACATTTAGAAATTCATCATATGCCTTATTCGAATGTATCACCCTGCAGGGCTTCTTTAAATCGCGTCAAATTTTTGTGCGTAATGTCTTGATAAATGCGCGCACGTTTTTTTTTTCTTTTTTAGGACAAACTGTGTCGAAAACTATAAAAACCGGTAAATGGTCAGTGATATTGCAAGCTACAGTGTCAGCAGTAGTTTATTTCGATCGTGGTATTCGTCATGAATAAATCTACCAAAGTCCCTGGAGTGTCCGTGATTGTCTTCGCGCTTGTGGGGAAAATATCCTAATACATACTATCAATCGGTAACAAAGTAATTTTCTTGATATCGTGGTGAAGTAAATGGACATTGAAATCACCTCCAACAGCAATATTGAGATTCTTCTCAGTTGAAAAACAAAAAGCGTTCAAAAAACTAAAGAAATTGACTAAACTGCCAGCGGTTGGCCTATACAAGCCGAATTTCCAAGCCGCTGCAGTTTTGCAGTCATCGCTCACACATGTGTACAAACTCTTTTTCTAGGCGACAATCGACGCATTTTCGCGCAAGGACAGATACACCTCTTGTGTTGTCTCGTGTCACTAAGAAGTGGCCATATGCGGTCGCGCATACATTTTCGAGTCATTTTCATACCAGGTTTCTATATGTAGCACAGACAAAGGAATTCTTAGGCTATTAGACCCGAGAACGACCTACAGAGGCGCTGTGAGCGCCGCTCGCGTGACGTCAGGGCACGGACTCGCGCTTGTCGTCTGCTGCCGTTCGGGCGCTGTCCGGGAGCCTTCCGCGGTGGTTTGTTTGCTGTCCTTCCCTGTGCTTGTATACTTATGACGGTCATCTCAAATACATTTTACGACGCCTTGATTTCATTCGCGGGAACGGGAAACTTATTCAAAGAGCTTATTTCCTAGACGACAATTTATTTCTCAAGGGCAACGCTACAGTGCCAGCCGAAGGAACTCAGACCAGCCCATTGCGTGCTTTTCATGCGCGGATATAGACTTTGCAGATTGAGGGACTAATAGAAGAAACATAAGTAGCACGTGACTGATAAAAGCATAAACGCATAAACATAGCACATAAGAATACAGTTAGGATACCATATCTGCAGTGGTGCAACGAGCATTTCACTATGTCTGCTACATATGACTGTTACATTTACCTTGATTTTAACCCATTAAAACATGTTTGCTTATGACGAGTAGCTCGTGGCATAATATCTAAATTTTCATTTCTTCACAGAAACGCTCGGCAGTAACACGACGACCTGACACTGCAGTTTAGACTCAACCAGCACCACTTATTCCTTTAACTGCTTCTCAAAATTAGGCCGTTCTTCACCGGTTAATTTCAAGTGGCGCTAACTTGAAGTAAAACTAATTGAGGCTTACAGCCATTTGCAGAATACGCAAATTAATGTGCTAATATTTATTCACTGTTCTGTGCTACACGGTCAACTCGCTTGTGCAATTTACTGCTGCTTGTTTCTTGAGGAACACACATCACGAATCTGTTTGGCGAACTGATCACACAGGCTGCTCGGCCCAAATTTTTTAGTGAAATATGCCTTTTTGGCCGTATGACTGCAGCTAGAAAGAAGCCGAAGCCTAATTCATTAGCAGTATGAGGCTTATTTAAGATATCATTATTCCCCTGTGGAGGTCAAAAATCTAGTGAATTCATTTGAGGCTTGTGGTGTCTTCTCTATGAGGCGGGTATGTGAGGTTCTCTTTTATGTACTCGCGAAGCGAATAGTTCTCAGTTTTTGTAGTTAAACAACATCAGGAAGATGTTATTGTCTTTAAATACCCCCTCCGGGGGTCTTTAAGGACAATAAACTGAACTGAACTGAACGCAGGATCGATAGATGGTGAGGCAGA